>NW_026652279.1:140755830-140903247 GCF_009828535.3 Hylobates moloch
GTGTGCATGTGTCTTTATAGCAGCATGATTTATAGTCCTTTGGGTATATACCCAGTAATGGGATGGCTGGGTCAAATGGTATTTCTAGTTCTAGATCCCTGAGGAATCGCCACACTGAATGCCTGGCTAATTTTTTTTATATTTTTAGTAGAGATGGAGTTTCACCGTGGTCTCAATCTCCTGACCTCATGATCCACCCGCCTCAGCCTCCCAAAGTGTTGGGATTACAAGCGTGAGCCACCGCACGCGGCCCTGACATTTTCATTTTCATAGCAAACAGATTCAGGATGGTCAGCTGCATTGTCTATTATTAATAGGACTTTAAATTTCAACTTCTTTTCTTTCAAGTAGTTTTTCACTTCGGGGATGAAGCATTGGTGGAACCATTCCATAAACAAGATGGCTGTCACCCATACTTTCTAATTACGTTGCCAGAATTTGGGCAGATAATTTTTCATTTTTTCTTTGAGGGCACATGGATTCTTCACTTTGTACACTATGCCTGGCTCTGTCATATGCCCTGCAGTGTCACCACACGGTACCTGAGTTAATCTGTCCTTCCATGTTTTATGCCTTGATGCCTCCTTTGTACTTTGATAAATGTCAGTTCTATCAGGCATCTTCTCCCAGAAGAGCCCAGTTTCATCACAATTGAAAGCTTGTTTGGATGGTATCCTTTCTCCTTAATCAGCTTCTTCAACTCTGCCAGAAATGCGACAGCAGCTTCTTCATTAGCAGACACAGACTCTCCAGTAATTTTATATTTTTTAGTCCAAACCTAATCCTCAATCTGTGTGACCATTCTTTATTTGCAGTAAATGGCTCAGTGTCTCTGGTTTCAGGAGATTCCTTGCTGAAATCTTCGTATAGGCTCAGTGCCTTCTGGTGCAACACATTGCCATGAATCGGAACATGTTTCTGCTTTTGTCCTTCACCTATAAATTTACTTCCTCTTCCATCTTAACTGAGCACTTATCCACACTGTGGCCAAAACTTTTGCAGTTTGAGATATGACAGCAAAACTAGCACAAATTTCTTTTTCCTTCACAACTTCACAGATAGAAGATTCGTTTTTACTGTAGACCTTAGGAACCTCAGCCTACGTTTTTTTTCTTTATTAAGGCAAGAACTTTCACTTTTTCATTTACAGGTAGCACTTTATGGCTCTCTTTGGCATATCTGAATTGCCAGCATCTCTACTCTTGTGTTTTGGAGCCATTATTAAGTAAAATAGAGTTACTTGAACACAAGTACTGCAATACTTCAGTCGTAGATTTGATAACCTAGAGTTGCTAAATGACTGATGGGTGGGTAGTGTTGACAGCGTGTATACACTGGACAAAGGGATGATTCACATCCTGGCCAGGACACAGTGGGTTGGTGTGAGATTTTATCATGATATTCAGAACAATGCACAATTTAAAACTTATGAGTTGTTTATTTCTACAGTTTTCTATTGAATATTTCTGGATTGCAGTTGACCTTAGGGTCACTGAAACTGTGGAAAGCAAAACCATGCATAAGGCAGAACTATTGTATATGGTTTTTCTCTTTTAATTTTTGATGAAATGAAATATGTTATTATATGTCTTTAAGCTAGGCCATCTCCGTGTTGTGAAATACAGTTTTCATGCCATGTTCTAATCTCTTCTGGATTTAGATTTGTGAATATGTTGAAGTTTTTGCAATATTAGTGAGATCTATAACTTTATGCTCTTGGCAGATGGAGAGAAGAGGTGGAGCTGCTAAAACTTTACACAGGAGATGCTGGTAGTATGACTAGGGTGCTGGTGGCGAAGAGTATGTGGATTCAAGCAATATGTGGGAAGTAAAAATCAATGCCTTGGTGACAGATTGGATAAGGATGAGGGAGAAGGGGTTAAGAATGATGCCCACGTATTACTGAAGAGGAACAGGTTTGGGATGAAGATCAAAATGTTATTTTTTGGCCATGTTGAATTTTAGGTGCCTTTGAGAACTAAAGAGGAGATATCAAATAGGCAGTCAAGTGATAACAAATAGACCCACATCAAATAAGCCTGAAATTCAGAGGAGAGGTTTGGGCTAGAAATAAATGTTGTAAATCAACTGTGTATAGTTGGTAGTTGAATTCTTAATCCGTGAATGAAATAGCAAGGGAGAGAGTAGAGAGGAGGAAGAAGTTGTCTATGCTGAGGAATTACAACATTTAACAGTGAGTAGGGGAAGATTAGCAGGTCAACAAAAGAGAAGCTGGAGAGGTATGAGAAACACTAGGATAGAGTCATCTAAGGACCTTCAGGAGAATGAAGTTAGATAAAGGGTAACACAAGAACCTTGAAGACTAACAACACAAGTAAAGAAGAACTGTTAGGCAGGTAGGAGAGGACTCTGAAAAGAATATTCTAGAAGCCAAGAGAGGAGAGAATTTTAAAAAGAGGTGGCTGGTCAAGAATTTAAAAAGATTATACCTAGCACTTACTGTGTGCCTACTGCATACCTGCCCTTTCTCCCAAGTTCTTAGGTATATAGCTCATCTGATTTTCTAGCCATCCTGAGTAAATCACATCTGCAAAAATGAGGTTCCTTTTACAGAGGAGAAAACAATCATGGAGAATTAAATAACTTGCCTGTGTTCACATAGCTTCTCAGTGGTAAAGACGGAATTCGAACTCAGATGTATCTAATTCTAAAGTCCACAGTCGTGTTTTATAATTGCGGTGTCCTATGATTTTGGCTGTTTGAAGGTCACTGGTAACTTTTGCCATAATGGTTTCTTTGGAGTGTTACAAATAGAAACCTAGCATATAATGGGTTAAAAAGAGCATAGGTAGAGAGGAAGCGAAGACAGCAAGTGACTTTAATAACTAACAAATGGAAGCATCACACATGCTCAAAATAGGGGAATCATTAAATACATTTTCAAATGATAGTATGTTTAAATATTGCATAAACATTAAAATTAGGTTTTTTGAAGACCGTTTACTGATATCACACACTTTGAAATAGCAATTTTAAAAAGTAGAATATAAAATGACATATATGATGTGATGCCCATTATTTAAGAAATAGATGAACATTTCCACGTAAAGGAAATTCCAAAATATGTTAAAAGTAATCACTTAGCTGTGCAGAAGCTCTTTAGTTTAATGAGATCCCATTTGTCAATTTTGGCTTTTGTTGCCATTGCTTTTGGTGTTTTAGACATGAAGTCCTTGCCCACGCCTATGGCCTGAATGGTATTGCCTAGGTTTTCTTGTAGGATTTTAATGGTTTTAGGTCTAACATTTAAGTCTTTAATCCATCTTGAATTAATTTTTGTATAAGGTGTAAGGAAGGGATCCAGTTTCAGCTTTCTACATATGGCTAGCCAGTTTTCCCAGCACCATTTATTAAATAGGGAATCCTTTCCCCATTTCTTGTTTTTGTCAGGTTTGTCAAAGATCAAATAGTTGTAGATATGCGGCATCATTTCTGAGGGCTCTGTTCTGTTCCATTGATCTATATCTCTGTTGGGGTACTGTACTCTGTTTTGGTTACTGTAGCCTTGTAGTATAGTTTGAAGTCAGGTAGCGTGATGCCTCCAGCTTTGTTCTTTTGGCTTAGGATTGACTTGGCAATGCGGGCTCTTTTTTGGTTCCATATGAACTTTAAAGTAGTTTTTTCCAATTCTGTGAAGAAAGTCATTGGTAGCTTGATGGGGATGGCATTGAATCTATAAATTACTTTGGGCAGTATGGCCATTTTCACGATATTGATTCTTCCAACCCATGAGCATATCAGAGTGAACAGGCAACCTACAGAATGGGAGAAAATTTTTGCAACCTACTCATCTGACAAAGGGCTAATATCCAGAATCTACAATGAACTCAAACAAATTTACAAGAAAAAAACAAACAACCCCATCAAAAAGTGGGCAAAGGACATGAACAGACACTTCTCAAAAGAAGACATTTATGCAGCCAGAAAACACATGAAGAAATGCTCATCATCACTGGCCATCAGAGAAATGCAAATCAAAACCACAGTGAGATACCATCTCACACCAGTTAGAATGGCCATCATTAAAAAATCAGGAAACAACAGGTGCTGTAGAGGATGTGGAGAAATAGGAACACTTTTACACTGTTGGTGGGACTGTAAACTAGTTCAACCATTGTGGAAGTCAGTGTGGCGATTCCTCAGGGATCTAGAACTAGAAATACCATTTGACCCAGCCATCCCATTACTGGGTATATACCCAAAGGAGTATAAATCATGCTGCTATAAAGACACATGCACACGTATGTTTATTGCGGCACTATTCACAATAGCAAAGACTTGGAACCAACCCAAATGTCCAACAACAATAGACTGGATTAAGAAAATGTGGCACATATACACCACGGAATTCTATGCAGCCATAAAAAATGATGAGTTCGTGTCCTTTGTAGGGACATGGATGAAACTGGAAACCATCATTCTCAGTAAACTATCGCAAGGACAAAAACCCAAACACCGCATGTTCTCACTCATAGGTGGGAATTGAACAATGAGAACTCATGGACACAGGAAGGGGAACATCACATTCCGGGTACTGTTGTGGGGTGGGGGGTGGGGGGGGCGGGGACAGCATTAGGAGATATACCTAATGCTAAATGACGAGCTAATGGGTGCAGGAAATCAACATGGCACATGGATACATATGTAACAAACCTGCACATTGTGCACATGTACCCTAAAACCTAAAGTATAAAAAAAAAAAAAAAAAAAGTAATCACTTAGTCTGGATGGTATAGTAATTGGGTTGTTTTCACTTTCTTTAAAGATGTATGGTCATATGCCGCATAACAACATTTTGGCCAGCTACAGACTGCATGTGTATACAATGTTCTGAAAAATTCCTGTCACCTAGTGACATGGTAGCTGTCGTTAAGGTTGCACTACTCAAGTGTTTGTGGCAGTGTTGGTATAAACATATCCAATACGCTGTCAGTTGTGTACAAGTCTAACACATACAATTATGTACAGTATATAATACTTGATAATGGTAATGACTATATTACTGATTTGTATATTTATTAATCTTAATTATTATTTTAGAGTGTATTCCTTCTACTTATAAAAAACAAATTAACTGTAAAACAGCCTCAGGCAGATCTTTTCAGGAGGTATTCCAGAAGGCGTTTGTTATCATAGGAGATGACAACTCCATGTGTGTTATTGCCCTTGACAGCCTTCCAGTGGGACAAATGTGGAGGTGGAAGACAATGATATTGACGATCCTGACCCTTTGTAGGCCTAAGCTAATGTGTGTTTTTGTGTTGCAGTTTTTAATAAAAAAGCTAGCCATGCACGGTGGCACATGCCTGTAATCCCAGTACTTTGGGAGGTTGAGGTGGGGGGATCATAGCCTTGGAGTTTGAGACCAGCCTGGGCAACTTGGCGAAACTCCCATCAACAAAAAATACAAAAATTAGCTGGGTGTGGCAGTGCACACCCGTAGTCCCAGCTACTTGGGAGTCTGAGGTGAGAGAATTGATTGAGACTGGGAAGTTGAGGCTGAAGTGAGCCATGTGCCACTGCAGTCCAGCCTGGGTGACTGAGTGAGACCTTGTCTCAAAACAAAAAGTTTAAAAAATTTAAAAAATAGAAAAAAGATTGTGGAATAAGGATATAAAAAAGAAAATATTTTTGTACACTGTACAATGTGTTTGTGTTTTAAGCTGTGTTCTTATGAAAGAGTCACAAAGTTAAATTTAAAACTATATAAAGTAAAAATACAGAAAGCTGAGATTTATTATTGAAGGAAGAAAAATATTTTAAAATAAATCTAGGGTAGCCTAGGTATACAGTGTTTATAAAGTCTATGGTAGTGTACAGTAATGTCCTAGGCCTTCACGTTCACTCGTCACTCACTCACTGACTCACCCAGAGCAACTTCCATTCTTCTAAGTTCTGTTCATTGTAGGTGACCTATCCAGGTAGGCCACTTTTTAATATTTTAGAACATATTTTTACTGTACTTTTTCTGTGTTTAGATGTATTTATATAACACAGATACTTAACATTGTGCTGCAGTTGCCTAGAGTATTCAGTACAGTAACATGCTGTACAGGTTTGTAGTCTGTGAGCAATAGGCTATATGTCATATAGCCTAGTTGTGTAGTAGGCCCTACACTCTAGGTTTATATAAGTACACTCTATGATGTTCCACAAAGACTAAATTGCTTAACACGTCTCAGAACATATCCTTGTTAGTAAGTGATGCACGACTGTCTTTTAAACATGAGCTGTGCTAGATTTTGCAGAGATTATATTCTCCATTAGGTCACTTTTGGCTAGTTTTTATAGATCTGAGCAACGTAAATAATAATACATGACATTTGTGTAATGCTTCACAGTTTACAGAGTCCTCTTGAATACTCTTCTATTTTATCCCGTAATAGCAAGTAATAGCCCTGCTGTGTCAGTTTTATGGATGAGAAAGTGGAGCTTCATAGTGCTTAAGTGATTAGCTTGAGGTCACACAACTTCTAAGAGGAGGATTTGCAGCTGGAGCTCGCCCGACTTTAAATCCTCTGGTTGAGAACCACTCTCTTAAAAGGGTAGAGAAAAATAAGTAAAATTTAAAAGTGAAAATTAAAGCTGTAGCAATTGAGTTTTCCTACCCAAGTTTCATCTGTTAGTGGTAGGGATTTTTTTTGTATCTTGAGTATTAAAACCTTTCAAAAATTTACATTCTTGTTATTATAAAAGATCACTTCTCCTTGGATAATGTGTGCCGTTGTTCCAGTTTTTAAAATTTACAGTTTTAATGTTACTGCCTTAAAATTTGTAAACATTGTTTTTGCTTAGATTTTGCTTCTACTCTTTCAGAATTAATCTGTTTACTTGACCACTTATGTTTTTACATCCTGATAATAAATCCTTTCTAAGAATTTGACTCTTGTCTCTTGTGTTTGGTAACATTCAATATTATACTGCTAGTACCAATTCCAGGTGATTAGATTAAAAATGACCTAACTTCAGGTACTTAGCTCTTATTGATAGCACTAAAAATTATTTTAAGACCTATATGCATGAAAATACAGTAGAAGTATTGCTAGAGTAAAATGTATTTTTAGGTTGGAAATGCAAGAAATTCTGTTAGAGAAAATTGTAAACAAATGTAAAAAAATAAAAGCATACTTCAGAAATATTGCTGGTTCATTTTCAGACTACTGAGGTAAAGCGAATATCTCAGTAAAGAGAGTCATATGAATTTTTTGGTTTCCCAGTGCATACAAAAGTTACGTTTACACTATACTCTTAAGGATGCAGTAGCATTGTGTTTAAAAAATGTACATATCTTAATTTAAAACTTTACTGCTGAAAGTTGCTAATGATCATCAGAGCTTCAATGAGTCATAATCTTTCTCCTGGTGGAAGATCTTGCCTCAATGTTAATGGCTACTGGCTGATCAGGGTGGTGGTTGCTGAATGTTGGTGTGGCTATGGCAATTTCTTTTCTTTTTTTTAGAGACAGGATTCAGTGGTGCTTTCATAGCTCACTGTAGTCTTGGACTCCTGGGCTCAAGCAATACTCCTGCCTCAGCCTCCTGAGTAGCTGGTACTACAGGGACAGCTATTTAAAAAAAAATTAATATTTTTAAAGATAAGAGTCTCCCCATGTTGCCCAGGCAGGTCTCAAACTCCTGGCCTCAAGCGATCCTTTTGCCTCAGCTTCCCGAGTAGCTGGGATTACAGGTGCCAGCTGCTGTGCCCAGCTCCAGCTGTGGCAATTTGTGAAAATAAGACAGCAATGAAGTTTGCTACACCAATTGACTCTTTGTTTTACAAAAGAATTGTCTGTAGCATGCAGTGTTGTTTATGGCATTTTAGCTACACTAGGACTTCTTCCAAAACTGGAGTCAGTTCTCTCAAACCCTGCCACTGCTTTATCAGTTAAACTTATGTAATCTAAGTTCTTTTTTGTCATTTCAACGATGTTCACAGCATCTTCACCAAGAGTATCTCCTATCTCAAGAAATCACCTTCTTTGCTCATCCATAAGAAGCAACTGTTCATCCATTCAAGTTTTACCATGAGATTGCAGCAATTCAGTCACATTTTCAGGCCTCACTTCTGATTCTACTTCTCTTGCTGTTTCTCCCATGTCTGCAGTTACTTT
Source organism: Hylobates moloch (assembly GCF_009828535.3). Taxonomy (NCBI): domain Eukaryota; kingdom Metazoa; phylum Chordata; class Mammalia; order Primates; family Hylobatidae; genus Hylobates; species Hylobates moloch. The sequence continues at coordinate 140,763,962 of NW_026652279.1, forward strand.
CTCCACTGAAGTCTTGAAGCCCTCAGTCATCTATGAGGGTTGGAATCAACTTCCAACTCCTGTTAATGTTCATATTTTGACCTTCCCGCATGATCCTGAATGTTTTTAATGGCTTCTAGAATAGTGAATCCTTTCCAGAAGCTTTTCAGTTTACTTTGTCCAGATCCATCAGAGAAATCACTATCTGTGGCAGCAATCGTCTTATGAAATATAGCTCTAAAATCATAAGACTTCAAAGTCAGAATGACCCCTTGATCCATGGGCTGCAGAATGGATATTGCGTTAGTAGGCATGAAAACAACATTAATCTTCTTGTACATCTCCTTCAGAGGTCTTGAGTGACCAGGTGCATTGTCAGTGAGCAGTAATATTTTGAAAGACATCTTTTATTTCCTGAACTTTCAACAGTGGACTTAAAACATTCAGTAAACCATGCTGTAAACAGGTGTGCTGTTACCAGGCTTTGTTGTTCCATTTTTGGAGCACAGAGTAGACTGAGCATAATTCTTAAGGGCTCTATGATCTTCAGAATGGTAAATGAGCATTGGCTTCAACTTAAAGTTCCCAGCTGAATTAAATCCTTACAAGAGAGTCAGCCTGTCCTTTGAAGCTTTGAAACCAGGAATTGACTCCTCTCTAGCTATGAAAGTCCTAGAAGGCATCTTCCAGTAGAAAGCTGTGTCATCTACATTGAAAATCTGTTGTTTAGCATAGCCACCGTCATCAATGATCTTAGCTAGATCTTCTGCATAATTTGCTGCGGCTTCTACGTCAGCACTTGCTGCTTCATGTTGTACTTTTATGAAGATGGCTTTTTTGATTTAGCCTTATAAACCAACCTCTGCCAGCTGCCAACTTTTCTTCTTTACCTTCCTCACTTCTCTCAGTCTTCATAGAATTGAAGAGAGTCAGCACCTTGCTCTGAAGCAGGCTTTGGCATATAGGAATGTTGTGGCTGGTTTGATCTTCTAACTGGAACTAGAATTTACTCCATATCAGCAATAAAGTAGTTTCCCTTTCTTATTACTCATGTGTTCACTGTAGTAGCACTTTTAGTTGCCTTCAGGAACTTTTCCTTTGCATTCATTACTTGGCTGTTTGGAGCAAGAGGTCTGGCTTTCAGTGTATCCTGGCTTTTGCCATGCCGTCCTTGCTAGGCTTAATTGTTTCTAGCTTTTGAATTAGAGTGAGAGACGTGTGACAAAACACGCACAGTGTTTATCAATTAGGTTTCCTGTGTTCTATGGGCACAATTTGTGGTGCCCCAAAACAATTACAATAGTGACATCAAAGATCACTGATCACAGATCACCATAAAAAATATACTAATAGCACTGGAAATGTTGGAAATATTGCTAGAAGTACTAAAATAGGACAGAGACACAGAATGAGCACATGCTCTTGGAAAAATGGTGCTGATACCCTTGTTCGTTGTGGAATTGCCGCTGTAAACCTTCAGTTTGTAAGAAACACAGTATTTGCAAAATGCACTAAAGCAAAGTGTATAAAACCAGGTATGCTTATATAAAACTACTGTAGTTACAATGGAGGAAAATACAAAAGTGATGTCAAACAGTGTGTTGTATGCTACTTTTAGAACCTAACCTTTTTTGTGTGTGTGTCAGTGACTCTAGCATAAGTCTAATGAGTTGATTGACCTGGAGCATTTTACTTTATTACTTATGTTGGTAATAAGTGGTGGGTTTTATTTTTAAAATAAGCAGTCTGTATTTTCTGTTGTATTTCTGGAGATTATATTTCAAAAATTGGGGTGAGAAATACTTAGAAAATCTAAAGAACTAGCTGGATAAAGGAAAAATGGGAAGAGAAAGGGACAAGAGTGAAAAAGTGAAACTTCTATCTTTTAGCAAAGGGAAATACTGAATTTGCTTAAGAGATTAGAGCAGTTGCTGAAATCAAGATGTGTAAAAAAATTACCCCTTGTATGTTATCGGAGCAAAGTATTTGGGGTCAGGAGCTTCCTGTGTCTGCCACTTAATGTTTAATATTGTGCAAGTAACTTAACTTTCCTGAACCTCAGAGATGCTGAGATCAATGTATATAGAAGTGGTATATGAAATGGTTAGTACTATGTAAATATTTGTTATTATTTTTCTTTTTGCTTTTTTGGCTGTGAGATAGTGGGCAAGTAAACCAACTTTTCTGTGCATACTAATAAGCACATAGAGGATACTCATATATTATGAAATTCTTACTTCTCTTGTCTGGCACTCTTTTTCAGAATTTCATTCTAGAGGTTCTTGTTTAGTGTATTAGCCTTTAAACGGTATTTATCCATTCTTTCTCTTTATAATAAATTTGGACTAAAATAAGATATATGATTGTAATAGTAATTTATATATTTTATAGCTTATAACACAGGACTATAATAGCAATAGTAGTCCTGTATTAGTGGCCAGTTGTAAATTATTAAGTCATGGCTATGGCTACAAAATTAAATAGATTTTATTGGTTGTTCTTTTTGAATTCTTTCTTCAGATACAGAAGTTTATGGTGAGTTTTATCCTGTGCCACCTCCCTATAGCGTTGCTACCTCTCTTCCTACATACGATGAAGCTGAGAAGGCTAAAGCTGCTGCAATGGCAGCTGCAGCAGCAGAAACATCTCAAAGAGTAAGAAAATTTCATCATTTCTTTTGATAAAATTATTTTTGTTAATTGATATGTACATTTAGTAGTACTAAAAACAGTTCTTTGTATGTAAGTGTGTATGTAGATTTTTTTCGAGCATTATGAGTTTGAACTGCACAGGTCTACTTGTATGCAGATTATTTTAAATAAATATATTGGAAAAATATTTTGGAGATCTGCAGCAATTTGAAAAAACTTGGGACGAATTGCGTAGCCTAGAAATACCGAAAAAATTAAGAAAGGCATGTCATGAATGTATAAAATACATGTAGATACTAGTTTATGTATTATTGACTGTTTATGTTATCAGTAAGGCTTCTAGTTAACAGTAGGCTGTGAGTTGTTAAGTTTTGGGGAAGTCACAGTTATACTCAGATTTTCTACCGCATGCAGGTGGGTCGGTGTCCCTAACCCGTGTGTTGTTGAAGGGTTACTGTATTTGTTCTACTGTTGCTTTTGTGTGTGGTCACTTTTGTTGAAATTGGCATTCTCCTAGTTAAATTCACCTTCTCTATCCCTTGACTTCCTCTTTTGTATTGCTCTTCCCCACTTATCACTTCCTAATTTTGATTTCAGGCCCCTCATATGTTAGCCTTCACCTCCCATCCTAACTCACTCACTCTGGTTACCACCACTTGGAAAGTTCTTCTCTTTGCCTGGACCTCAAGTCCATTGACCTCTTTGCTGTCCATGTACTTATCTCTCTTCTTACATAGTTTGAATTCCATGGCCTATCATTTTAATTGTGAATCATCTTTTTTTTCTATTTATGTTTTCTATATTAGCATAGCCAGTTCAGTGACTGTGAAAGAACTCAAGGTAGCCGAAAAACACAGAGAAATGTTACAAGGCCTTCAAATTATTTTTGTCAGCTTTTTTTTTAAAATAACATATTCTACTCTAGAATTTTGGAATGATGATCAAGTGTTCTGTCTTCCTCATCTACATGTTTTAGTAATAGAGTTAATGAGATACATGTATATTATTCTTTGCTCTGGTAAACGGAGTGGCTGTCTCAGTAATGGAGAGTCAGTGAGATACATACACATCTGCTATTCTGCAGCCAGGTAAGAGGCAGAAATTATTTACATTTTAGTGTGGCTGCGAGGAGGGCTAGAATTTTTTGCCTTTTTTTTCTTGCTTCAGACTTCAGAGATGCCATTTCAGATCCCTGGATTCACCCCATTCTGTTAGGGAAAAAGACAAAAAAATCAATTCACCCAGGAAAGCTAGAATTAGGTGAGGAGTCAAGGGAGAGAGATGTGCTTCCATGTATGGCATTCTCCTCTAGCTGCTATGAGGTCAGAGCCCAGCGAGCAGATCCTCTGAGAGAAGAGCATGTGCCCTGGATGTGTTTCTTTTATCAGCAACAACCCTTTTTATGCCTGCTCCCACTACCCTCTTCCAGCACACACAGGGTTAAACGTCAACATAAATAGCTTTGGACACAGTTATGAAGGTAGATAAAGACAGTGAACTCCAAATTTATTTTTTATGCCTTTTCCTTCACAGAGGAGGAAAGTAAGTCTCTTAACACCGTGGCATTATATAGCTGAGTCAATAAGAATTTTTGTTGCTTTGAGGGGAACATCATAGAGAAGGAGGATAGATCTAAATAGGGTATTTTTGTCTAAATCAGTTCTAGGTTACTTAGAACACATATATTTGTAAATGCACATGCACATCTCTCAGTGAAGTAGATTGACGCCTCTCTAGCTATGAAAGTCCCAATAACTCCTTTCCTCAGGGGGTGTTTGCCCAGAGACCTTGTCAATGTCAAGGGTCCTTAAAGAGTATTATGGACCTTAGATCATTTACTGCCCTAACTTCCATACAATAGGATAGAATTCTAAAGACAAGGTAGGAAGCATTCAGTCTTGCTAAGTGTGCTTTGAGGAAAGTAGATTTTACCCCTTTTGGAGAGAAAAGTCTGAAGTATTACTGTTCCATTCCCTCACTGTCATCATTTCCAGCACCCTGTTTTAGAAAGTAAACGTAATCCTCAGCCAGAATTGGAACATGTCCGTAAAGAAAAGCTCCCTGTTTTCACCTGCTTCTGTCATCATTGTAACCCCAGCTTGTGAGCACTGTGGAAAATTTCATAGACAGCAAAGTATTAATAGAATTGTGTACAAGAGACTAACTTAGGTCTTGTAAAAAATCTTATAAATTTACCAGTGCTTCCTAACCCAGTGCTTCAGCACCCTCTTTGTGCAGAGTATGAATGTTTGCATATGAGTCTCCATTACCTGATTGAGATAAAAAGTTGGTCAATGCTTGAAAATTGCTAGGAGAGTAGATTTTAAGTGTTCTTGCACAAAAAAAAAAAAAAATTTGAGGTACTATACATGGTAATTAGCTCAATTTAGCCACTCCACAATGTATACACATTTTAAAACATCATGTAATACATCATAAATATATACAGTTTTTGTCAATTACAAACAAAATTTAAAAATTAAAAAAAAGTCTCATCGAATTAGCATTTGAGTACATTCAGTTGTAAATGAGTCTCAGCTGGGTGAGTCGAAAGCTTGTTTCCTAAATCAACTCTCAATGGGAGAATATAGATAGTCAAGAGACTTTAAAACTACTGTTTTTTACTATTTCCTATTTCTGATGTGTAGAATTGCATGTATGTTATGGAATGGTTAAGTAGATTTCTAAAAATGACAACTCATTTTTAATATTTCTATGAAAAATGCTAATTCCAAACCATTAATTTTATAAAATGTTTAGAACATGGCTTGTTCTTCAGGTAGGCTCATTTCATCTTATAATGGGTAGGGCTCTTTTTTTGTAACTTGTTTTAAATTGTTGCAGTAACTTGTCTTTTGACTAGATAAATCATGAGCAACACCAGGACAGAGATCTTGTATTTACATTCCCAGTACCTAGTTATTTATCAGGCACATTTTTGTTGTTTAGTAAATGACAGTTGATTAAGTTAATGAATGCTTTCTTTGTGTTAGCCAATGTGGGAAAATAGGAAGAGGAAGACACCACAGGTGTTCTGTTACAGCTCTCTATTTTAAAATATTTCGATGTCTTTACCAATTTTAGGATTCACAAATTAATGTTTAATGTAGTTGAGATTATTGCCTAGATACCATTTTATTTTATAAACATCTAATATAAATATTTCCCTGTTACTTAATAGTTAAATTCCCTGTAATCAATATGCTGTTGAAACTTAGTGGCCATTCCTCTAGAGTGAACAATTAGAGTATTTTAAATGTTTGTGTTTCGATTTTTTTCTATTAATATTATAAAAGACATCTTTGGGCATATTGCAGTGACTCACTCCTGTAATCTCAGCACTTTGGGAGGCTGAGGCAAGCAGGTTGCTTGAGCTCAGGAGTTTGAGACCAGCCTGGGCAACATAGTGAGACCTTATTTCCACTAAAAAAAAAAAAAAAAAAAAAATCAGCCAGGTGTGGTGGCATGCACTTGTAGTTCCAGCTACTTGGAAGGCTGAAGTGGGAAGATCACTTGAGCCCAGGAGATTGAGGCTGTAGTGAGCCCGGATGAAGACTGCAGTGAGCCATGATTGTGCCACTGCACTCCAGCCTGGGTGAGAGTGAGATCTTGTCTCTTTTTTTTTTTTTTCTAAATGATGACTTTTGGTAAAATTTCTGTATTGATTTTTTTGTTGTTGTTGGTTTGTTTTTGAGGCGGAGTCTCACTCCGTCTCCCAGGCTGGAATGCAGTAGTGTGATCTTGGTTCAGTGCAACCTCCGCCTCCGCAGTTCAAATGATTCTCCTGCCTTAGCCTCTTGAGTAGCTGGGACTACAGGAGTATGCCACCATGCCTGGTTAATTTGTTTTTTGTATTTTTAGTAGAGATGGGTTTTGCCATGTTGGTCAGGCTAGTCTCGAACTCCTGACTTCTAGTGATCCACCCACCTCGGCCTCCCAAAGTGCTGGGATTACAGGCATTAGCCACTGTACCTGGCCTGGACTGATGTTTTAAAATACACACTATGAAATATATTTTTGCCATCACACTGACAATTTTTTGTTCTTACTGTGCTTTAATGTTTATTTCTTGAATTAATTTGAAATTATTTAAAATTTTTTAAATATGCACTTAGTCATGGCCAGTCATTAAATTTAGTGTATTGAGTTTACCTGTGATATATGATTGCACAATTTAAGGGATCTTTGTGCCCGAATAATAAGCAATATAAAATGGTTTTGAAAGTTTTTTATTTTCAGGATAGCAGTATGCTTAGTGAGACTACCATGATTGTGTGGAAACAACGTCAGTGTCCTGGATTCAAGTTCTACTTTGACCCTCCTAATTATGTGATCTTGAGCAGAGCCCTAGCTTCTCAGACTTGGCCTCACAAAATTGAGTTATTCACACTCAACTGAGATGATGTGTACCGTATTAGTCCATTTTCACACTGCTATAAAGAAATACCCAAGACTGGGGAATTTATAAAGAAAAGAGGTTTAATTGACTTACAGTTCTGCAGACTGTATAGGAAGCATAGCAGCTTCTGGGGAGGCCCCAGGAAACTTACGATTGTGGTGGAAGGTGATGGGGAAGCAGGCCTGTTTTACATGGCTGGAGCAGGAGGAAGAGAGAGAGTGGAGGGGTGATGCCACACACTTTTAAACAACCAGATCTCAGAAAAAGCAGTAATGCACTCACTCACTATCATGAGAACAACACCCAGGGAAATGATGTGAAACCATTAGAAACCACCCCCATGATCCGATCACCTCCTACCAGGCCCAACCTCCAACAGTGAGGATTACAGTTGAGTATGAGATTTGGATGGGGACACAGATTGAACCATATAATTCTATCCCTGGCCCCTCCCAGATCTCATGTCCTTCTCACATTTCAAAATACAACCATGCCTTCCCAACAGTCCCCCAGAATCTTATTCCAGCATTAACTCAAAGAGTCAACAATCCAAAGCCTCATCTGAGACAAGGCAAGTCCCTTCCACCCATGGGCCTGTAAAATCAAAAACAAATTGATTACTTCTAAGATAAAATGGCGTTATTGGCATTGGGTAAATATACTGGTTCCAAAAGGGAGAAATTGGCCAACAAAAGGGGATACAAGCCCCATGGAAGACCGAAACCAAGCATGACAGTCATTAAATCCTAAAGTTCCAAGATAATATTTTTTTGAGACAATCTCACTGTCGCCCAGACTGGAGTGCAGTGGTGTGATCTCGGCTCACTGCAGCTGCCACCTCCCGAGTTCAAGCGATTCTCATGCCTCAGCCTCCTGAGTAGCTGGGATTACAGGCATGTGCCACCATACCTGGCTAATTTTTGTATTTTTAGTAGAGGCAGGGTTTCACCATGTTGGCCAGGCTGGTCTTGAACTCCTGGCCTGAAGTGACCCACCTGTCTTGGCCTTCCAAAGTGTGAGATTATAGGTGTGAGCCACTGCACCTGGCCAGAATGATCTTTGACTCCATGTCTCACATCCAGGGCTTACTGGTACAAGGGGTGGGCTTCCCAGGCCTTGGGTAGCTCTGCCCCTGAGGCTTTGCAGTGTACAGCTCCTGTGGCTGCTTTGAGGGGCTGGCATTGAATGCCAGCAGCTTTTCCAGAAAAAAGGCCACCAGTGCCTCTACCTGGAAGACTGTAGAAACATGATAGACTTGTGGAGAATTATCTGCTAACATAGTCTGCTGTTGATGGGCATTTAGATTGTATCTAATCTTTTGCTCTTATTAACATTGCTGGAATGAATTATCTTTAGTACATTATTTTTATAAGAGGGAATGTGTGTATGTGTGTGTGTGTATATATATATATCTGTGCAGTATATTTTAAGAACTGGAATTGCTGGATCATAGGGTATGCACATTTTTATTTTCGATAATTACTGCAAAATTGCCAACAATAGAAGTTGTACCAATTTATACTCCACCACTGGTTATGAAAGTTCTTATTTCCCAATCATTACTAATGCAGCACTGTCACATGTATCTTTTTTTTTTTTTTTTTTTTTTTTTTTTGGAGACGGAGTCTTGCTGTTTCACCCAGGCTGGAGTGCAGTGGCTCAATCTCGGCTCACTGCAAGCTCTGCCTCCCGGGTTCACGCCATTCTCCTGCCTCAGCCTCTCCGAGTAGCTGGGACTACAGGTGCCCGCCACCACGCCCGGCTAATTTTTTGTATTTTTAGTAGAGACGGGGTTTCACTGTGGTCTCGATCTCCTGACCTCGTGATCCGCCCCCCTCGGCCTTCCAAAGTGCTGGGATTACAAGCGTGAGCCACCGCGCCCGGCCACATGTATCTTCTTGATACCATTTTTATGAGTTTGATGTTATTCATCTTTTATCTTTTTTGTGTTTATCTTTAAAGTTACTCTTTTCAAATGTGACTGTGAAAAAATAGTGCTTGCTAATGCTTATTGATTACTCTGTGCCAGACATTGTACTCATTATTGCATTTGTCTGTACAACAAATTGAGAACATTAGATGTTGTTGAAGTTCTTATGCTTACTTTAAAGATGATAAAGTTGTAATTTTTAATGAGCTATTCCAATGTTACATATTTACAGATTCAGGAGGAAGAGTGTCCACCAAGAGATGACTTCAGTGATGCAGACCAGCTCAGAGTGGGGAATGATGGCATTTTCATGCTGGCATTTTTCAGTAAGTAATCTTTCCAAACTATTTTGGTTTTTTTGCATGAATTGGCTATATGTGTATTAAAGTAACATAGTGAAGAGAAGCAAATATTGTTAGCATATGTCTACCTTTCTTAAAAAGTAAATTGTTCCTGATATTGGACTAATGAATACTGTGATCATATGTTTAAATACAAATCCTAGAATTTATTAAACTGTTGTTGGATAAATTTATGCATTGCAGCCATTATGAAGATGCTGACATGTAAAAGTACATAAGCATATTTAAGCTATTTCAGATTTTTAAAGACAAATACTGCTATATTGGTGCCTTTTCAGCTCTGTAGGAGCGTATAGAATGAAACTATAAATTCCACTTTTGGGGCAGAGGATTTCCATTTGAGTGTCCTTAAGCTAGAAGAAGGATTGGAAAAACAGATATTCTGGGCAACTGGAACAATGTCACTTGGGACAGACAGTTATGAAAGTATAAGTCTTATTTGGGGGAATGTTAAGTAGTTAGAAGATCAGAAACAGTAACATTTTAACATCTTGCAGAATTCTTAGTATTTGACTTATAAAGTAAATTTAATCTTCTTGAGGGAAGACTGTGTCAAAGGCTTCATTATTTCAATTCCTAATATGGGGATTGAACATAGTAAACTCATTAAATAATAAGATGCCCAATCAACTGTTTAAATTACTAAAGCCAGTGGTAGAAACCCAATATTCATTTAAGTAAGTTTATTAGTCTATGATATAGGTAATTTCTGCCCTCAATCTGGTTAAATGATCAAGCTTTCATTCTTAGATAGAATGCTGATTTAATTCAGTTTAGTTATAAGCTTTATTATGATCATAAAACCGAGAAATAATTTACTTGAAGTGCCACATTCAGCTTTAAAAAGTAGAAAATACAAACTTCATGAGTTGTCACTTTTGAGTCTGAAAGTTCATGTAAACCCTGTCCTCCAAGTTTGAAATGGTTTCTTGCTTCCCTTCTATTTTCATCTGCTGAAGAAAAGAGGGGGAGGGGGATGAGTGAGGAGGGCAGGCAGCTCCTCAAATTTACTAATTGTAATGTTCAGGTTGTCAACTAGCTAATGTATATGCAAGATTTAAATCTTAAATTGGTTTTAGTTACAATTTCTAGTTGGATAACGTTAGGTATAATAAAAAGGAAGTAAATTCTGGTTACAAATGAGTGCTCTTTTGTAATATTAGTCTTGTGAACCTTGGTTTTTATCTTAATTTTGGTTTAACTGGTAATCCTATGTATTAATAACAGTTTTAATAACAAACTTCTCACAGTTTACAAAAAAGAGTAGCTTAAACATTCATTACTTTCATTGTTATTATACCTTTTAAGAAACCTTAATTAGAAAAGAAAGGATCTAAATGTATTGTATTATTTTTAGTATAAATACCTGTTTCTGGGGAATAAAAACATGTTATTTGACACCTTCTAATTATGCAACTCGGAAATCTTATTTCTCCATTTATTTCACTTACCACCAGTATCTTCATTTTAATTTTTATTTTTTAGATTTGAAGGCCTTTCACTGATGTGTTATAAATGCATGATAACTTAGACACAATGGATGACTTTATTCTTAGCCAGTGGTAGTATGTTAGTTAATATAATGTAAATGTATATATTTATATTTAATAGATTTACTATAAATTATATTTGACTAAATTTTTACTAAATTGTTTCCACAACTCATATATTTAATGCTTCCTGTTTTATAAATATTGTACCAACATTATAACAGTACATTTATATTTTTACCTGTATTTCCTGATGTTTTTTTTCTGGCAGGCCATAGGCCTAGAGTTTGCTTGTCAAGCATAGACTTGTTTGTCATCACTACCATCTAGTGGCTGTGTTTAGAATTGCAACTTGCTATATTTTCCATGTTTCTTAAATATCTAATAGTTACTGTGGGTAAAAAGGTCCAGAAATAGATTTTATTTTTAGTGTGGTTTAATTATAACTTAAGCATTTCAGGTTATATAACTTGCACAAGTAAAATTACAGTGAATATCAATAAGACTATTTCAATTAAAACCTTTTGGTGGCTTAATGCTTTCCTTCTTTATTTTCAGTGTTTTACCTCACATAACCCTAAAAAAAGTTTACACTTAAATTTGGTAAGATAATTGCATATTCTTGTTCAGAAAATGTAGAAGAAGAAATGTTTGTAATAATGCTTTTGCTTCTCAAAATCCTTTTAAAGTGTTACCATAAAATGCCTCAGATAATGCCTAATATGCATATCTCTGATCTTATTTTTAAGAAATTTTCTAAGAGAATGGAACAGAATTTGGTTATTTGTCAAATACTAGAAATGAAAAGTTTACGGATAATTGACAGTCTACGGAAATGACCTTAAATTTTAGTACTTCAAAATGTAATGGGCTCTTATTTGATCCTGTTTAGAAAACTTTTCATCTGAGGTTTAGCCATTTGTACCGTGTGTGAATCTTCACATCAGCATGCCATGATAATAAGTAATCACCTGCATTATTCTCATTTTAGACTTGAGGGAAACAGAAAGAGAAGGTATTTGTAACCTTAAAATAATTAGAAGAGTGTTTTGAAATATGGTTCTGATTTGTAAGAAATTGCCAAACTGTCTTCCAAAGTGGCTGTACTATTTTGCATTCCCACCAGCAATGAATGAGAGTTCCTGTTGCTCTGTGTCCTTGCCAATATTTGGTGTTGATGGTTTTTTTGTGTTGTTTTTTTTTTTTTAGACATTCTAATAGTTTGGTGATGGTATCTCATTGTGTTTTAATTTTTGTTTCCCTAACAATTGATGTTAAGCATCTTTATTCAGTTCATTCTTTTGAGCACCTACCATATAAAACTCAAAGTTAAAATTTTTAAAGGGGTTATCTGGACACTACACATCTTGACACATCTTGGAAAACAAAACATTGATGACTTATTCTGTCCACAAAAAGCTGTTTTTTATATAGCTTTTACATGACATTACATAGCATAAGTAAATCCAGAAAAGGAACGTCTAAGAATTGTAATTACAGCTGAAGAAACCCATAAAGTATTTGTGAAGTATTCAATTTTATTGTTTTGTTTACCTTTTTTTTCTTTTTTTGAGCTGGAGTCTTGCTCTGTTGCCCACACTCCAGTGCAGTGGTGCGATCTTGGCCCACTGCAACCTCCACCTCCCGGGTTCAAGCAATTCTCCTGCCTCAGCTTCGCAAGTAGCTGGGATTACAGGTGCCCACCACCATGCCCGGCTAATTTTTGTATTTTTAATAGAGACAGGGTTTCACCATGTTGGCCAGGCTGGTCTCGAACTCCTGACCTCAGTTGATCCCCCTGCCTCAGCCTCCCAAAGTGCTGGGATTACAGGCATGAGCCACTGTGCCCGGCCTGCTTTACCTTTTTTAAAAAGCCAATTTTGTTGGCTGATTGTTTAGGCTGGACTTCTTGGGTGGAACCACATGTGAGCTACATTGTGATCTCGTTTTAAGCTAGTTTATAACCGCAGTTTCAACCATTAATGATAAGCTTTCAAGAATGGATTCCTGTTGGCCAAACTGACAAGAAACCAAGCTTACCCATTTGTTGATATACAGTATAGCAAATAAGCCATTTGCAAAAAGTAGGCTATAGTCTATAAAGAAGGCTTAATTGGCAGAGTTAAAAGAAAGGGAGCTGCTATTTCCATTGAGCAATGAAATATTAATATGTCTATGTTAATTTGTTTCCAAATTGTGGTTTATAAAAGAATGGTTTCTGTTGCTTTTAGTGGCATTTATTTTCAACTGGCTTGGATTTTGTTTATCCTTCTGTATCACCAATACCATAGCTGGAAGGTATGGTGCTATCTGCGGATTTGGCCTTTCCTTGATCAAATGGATCCTTATTGTCAGGGTGAGTGTCTTGATAGCCTGTATCTCTTTTATCTCTAAAATGAGATGTATGAAATTTTCTGTGTGGTTCATAAATGGTCACTTTATTTTCATGAATTCAGTTATTTCAAGGCTTATTCTTAAATCCTGTACTTAATCATTATAGTGAGCTCTGTGGTATGAACACTTTATAACTTTATCATATGAGAAGTTGTTAATATAGTGGAAAGAACTTTGAAATAATAAAAATTTAAGTTTGAATCTCATCTTTTTTATATGTCTTAACTTTAATTGTTCTGAGCATTAGTTTCTTTATAATAGGCTGATAATAGCTGCCTTGTAGGATTTTTAAGAGGTATGGAAATAATGTAATTAAAGTACCTTATCCAGTTACTGCACAAATATATGTGCTCAGTAAATCATGGCTACTATTATTATGATATAGTACAGGTATGCCTAAATTAAGTTAAAACATAAAAATTTCTCATTTAGTCACATTATCATGAACTTAAATATCTTCTCACTGTTTTCTTTTGAAAACATTGAGAGCTCAAAAGTAAAGGCCTGTGAAGTGGTTATCAGAACTCTTTTTTTCCCTCATGCTGCTTCTAACCTTCCTTATTTTCCTGTTGTTCCCTGAAGTCACCCTCTGCCTTCTTCTTATCATTTACAAGGTCGTGTGTAGGGAGACAATGATAAGTCCTTTTCTTTTCCCCATCTTAACAACTTTTCTAGTCCCTAAATAGTTTTCTGTAAAAATTGCATAGGCATTAGTGTTGTTAGCATAATCGTCCCCCAGCCTTTTGAAGGCCTCTTTTGACTTCTTTTTACAAATGTTTCTTCCTAGATTTTTTTTTTTTTTTTTTACTATAAGATCTAGGAGAATGATCAAGAGTGGCTTTGCTTATTGTTGTAATAAGTCTTTTGAAAAGTTACCTACACATTTTAAATGCTAATATTATACAATTAATAAATTAAAATGCATACATTCTCCATTTAAACATTCATTTCTAATGGAATGAGCTAAATCCTCCTAAAATTTTTAGTAGAATCATAGGTCAAATATATTAGCTTCTCTTAAATGTTCACCTTGATAATATATCTATATTATGAAGTTGATTTAAAAGTACCCACTATGAAAATATTAATGTTTATAGATGTAATGCATTTCTTCATTATTTTAAAACTTATAGCTTCCCAGGGTTTCAGTAATCCATAGGTTTTGGTTATTAATCAGTTAATTATTGGTTGGGACCTATGGACTGGTTTCTTCTAAGATACTTAAAATTTGAGCCATCATAAGAACTATCCTCTGACAATTTCTTGTTTTAATTTTATTGCAAAAGATGTACAGTGGGTTCCTAACACAAGTATAAATCGATTAGGTGTTACAGAACATACAAAGATAAAGGCACAGTCCCAAAAAACCTCAAAGTTGGGCCTAGATAAGTCCGATGTTGATTGTGATACTAATAGAATTAAGCACTATTATTCAAATGGATTTCTCATCTAAATCACAGAACATAGAAAATGATATGAGGACTGTTCTCTCAATTCTCCCTGTTAGTAAATTGCTAATATCATTCTAGATGTATAAGAAAGAAGTTAATGGATCTTATACAACTTATGCCCTTAGAGTATTACAGCTTAATTTTCTCATAAGAACCTCAGGTTGAGAAGGGATTAGATTATCTAGTTATCACCTCTAGTTGATGTGATAAGATGGGGAACTTAAATTCAAAAACTAGAGTTTCTTACAGTTTTGTAAGGTAAATACTGTCATCAAGTTTGTCACCAGGACTGTTTAGTTTCCCTTAAAATACTTTTACTGAGTTAGAGTTAATGTTATGCCTTTAGTGTGTATTAAGAAGTATTATAAGAAAAGGACTTAAAAAGATCTTTTGTATAAAATAACAATAACTGCCATTCATTTAACCCTTAGTGTGTGCCAGGCATAATTTGTTACAAACAACGAATTTTCGGACTTTAACTGTATCTCTGATGCTGGTGATGATCTAGTCATTTTATTGGTGATGAAACTAAGAATAAAAAGAGTCTAATAGTTTGCTCAAGGTCCCACCGTTGTTTTTTTTTGTGGAGATGGAGACTCACTCTGTTGCCCAGGCTGGAGTGCAGTGGTGCCATCTTGGCTCACTGCAACCTCTGCCTCCCGGGTTCAAGTGATTCTCCTGCCTCATCCTCCAAGTAGCTGGGACCATGGGCACATGCTGCCATGCCTGGCTGATTTTTTGTATTTTTGCAGAGACAGGGGTTCACCGCGTTGCCGAGGCTGATCTCAAACTCCTGAGCTCAGGCAATCTGCCTGCCTCGGCCTCCCAGAGTGGTAGGATTACAGGCGTGAGCCACCGCGCCAGGCCAGTCTCACAGTTTTTAATGTGAATTGACATCTACCTTGGTCTCAATTCATTGCCTATTTTCCTACTTCTGTACTGCCTCTGTTACACTGTACTTTGACTTTTACTATAATGCTCCAAGTAAAACATTCTTCTTAGAGTTCAGTGCTGAGACAAAAGTTTTCTCCTAAAAACCTGGTGTTTCCTTTCATTAGACAATAAGTAATTTATAAATCATACTGCTGCTGTCCATTTTGTGTCTGAGCTGCCATGAACCTCGGATTTTGTGTAAATATCTTTAGCCTAGGCTTCTGATACTACTTCTATCTAAGGTTTTTTATTATTTGGTTAAAAAGACATGTGTTTTATGAAAAACTAACAAAGTACATTTTGAAAGTAGACAGGATGTAAACAATGGAAGAGTGATGTTACATTAATATAATAAAAGCAGATGAATTCATAATGTTCATTAATTTATTTTCCAAAATTTGATTTCTCTAGCCTGTGACTGGCCAATCAACATGATTGGTTTACTTATATGAAAAAAACAACAGTTGGCTTAGGCTTATGATTTTAGTATTTTAAAACATTTTTGCTAACACAGTAATGAGTCCAAAAGCATTTCTTTATCCTTTTTACATAGCAAATCCTTCTCTTTGACATCAGGGTGAAGGTAATTATATTTTTCACTAGGGAGTAAATGAGAACTAGCTTTATGGTAAATATTTTTGGTGAAGAATGACTGTTCTTGATGTTCAGGTTACCTGTTACTGGGTAACACGCAGAAATTTAAAAACGTATTGCCTTGGTTCTTTATTCTTTTTTATTCTTACAGCCTTTAAGACCTATATGAAAATGTTGTATTTCTAACTGTTAATCACTTGACTAAAAAATAGTATAGTACCGTCCTGTATAAGCTGTATCTTTTCAATTTCAAGTCCCTCCTTCATTGTACATATATTTTAAAGATGTAGGTATATGTGGAATTTATGTGTTTAGTAGTACTTCGAAATTTTAAGTCTCTGAAATTACTATAAATTTTTAAAAAATACTATAAAATTTAAAATATGAAATTACTATAAATACTGAAATTACTATAAATGGTTTATTTATTAATTGGAAATACTTCCTGAGAAAATACCTAAAAGGCTATAAAAAACACTTAGATAATCTTTATTTGATATGTTTACTAAATGATAACATCATTTACAATTTGTAAGCATTTTTTATTATTGCCAAAGCCTAGTATTTTTAAGCTTATATGGAAATTACCAACAAATAATTTGAAATCTTTTACCTATAAAGTTACAAATACTTTTAATTAGTATCAGATTTGAGAGCAAGTCTGCATTTAATGAAATCATTTTTAGTTACATCAGATTCAGTTTGCAGACCAGTGGAAACAGGGTGGGTAAACACAAGCTAATTTTTAACAGTTTTAGAGTGGGTTATATTAAACACTTTTAAAAAGTAATCATTTGAGGCATTGTTTTAGGTGCTAAAGTTATCTGAAGTAACTAAAGAAAATTAGATTGATTTTTTAAAAAACCTTTTAAAATTAATGAAGTGTGATGTCTAGAGTCTAATCAAGAAAAGGATAACCAATTTCATCAAACTCTGCCTTCCATCTGCCTGTTCATATTCCCACACCACGGAGAATATAAAACTGTCTACCATGGCCACTAATAGGAACTGTTGAAATGCCACTTTAAGGTTCATTTAGCTGTTCTCAACTCTCTGTTGGGAACTGAATGCTAGAGCATCTAGTTTGAAAATAAAAAGACTCTAATGGGGGTCTTTATGCACCTAGTATATTTGGCAGTGATTAACAGTAGGGGGTGTACAGAAGGTCAAAAGCTCTTCTTTTGGAGGTCAGCAGAACACCCCCATCTGATAAGATTAAACTAATGTGGCTTTTGGTGTTAATATCTGAAGCAGCGGGTTGCTGTAGTGTGTTTGGGATGGTAGTTGTGGTTTTGAGAGATTATGAAAAAAGGAATGACGTGAAGTTTTTAATAAGAAAATGTGTGATTCAGACATACAGCATTTACTTATATTTCTTGTGGGGAGTTTGAAACTGGTTTTTGTTTCCAAAAATACTTCAATTTTTTTTTGCTATTGCATAAGATGATTTTTTCTCAAATAATTTATATATGTGTATGCCATTAAGTGTTTTTATTTTTCCTTTGTGCTATTTTTAAGTGCTAAAGATTATTTGAAGTAAATCATTCTGAAACTGAAGATAATTTATGATTTTCAAATTCAGGTGTATGAATTCGGTTAATATATTTATGTTCACTCCGTAGTTTTCTGATTATTTTACTGGATATTTCAATGGACAGTATTGGCTTTGGTGGATATTTCTTGTACTTGGTAAGTTTATTCTTAATGCATTTAGTTTAGCTTGGATATTTCCAAAAACTGTAAGATGTAAATAAACTATATTGCAATTTATGTGGAAATTATTTTTCTTCTGTAAAATTCTCATATTCAAACACATCATCTCACGTTTTTAAACTATTCTATATAGCACTACAGATTTCTTAGATTTAAAATCCAGAGGCTATCAGTGTAAAGAGTCAGTGGTGGGATGATAATTGAATGCTACAAAATTTTAAAGTAACAACGTGATAAAAAATTGTCTTTAGCATTTATCTCAGAAAACATACACAAATAACTTCTTTTAATGATCTTAGGAAATTTGAGAGTTGGATAGTTTGGTTGTTCTATCTATTCTCTTATTTTTCGATCATGGAAACATTCTTTATGCTTTTGAAATGTGCCTTGAATTAATCATTAATCAGCCAGGCATAAGGAAAGGCTTTATGCCTAATGACCACAGTACTTCTGTTGAGTTGTCTTCCTATAAGACATGTCTTTTTATTAATATTGATGGAATTTTATGGATTTTCAATTTTTGTTCCCTTTTGTTTTTTACCTTCGATGTGAGATAATTAGGTTAATCATTAAATCACATTATATCTTTAATCCACATTTCAGATGTATTTGCTGACATAAGGAATACCTTTTGTTTCTAGTTAAGATTAAAAGCCCATGTTTCACTCAGAATTGTACCAGAAAATAACAGCATTTCAGTAGGTGGCAGTCTTCTCTCTGAGTTTTTATTTAGTCATACTGTTGGATCTTTAGGATCTTTTGGGAAACAAATTATTGTTAGTTAGATAAGGTCACTTAATTCTTTAATAGCTATAGTGAAATTATTTTAGTGTTGTGACTTTGTTGAGATGCATCTGGAGGTGAAGCCGGTTTGATATTGTTGTGTTCTAACTGCCTGAATGCCATATTCTTTATTGAGTTTCTTACCTAAAAGTGAGAAGGTTTATAAAGTCTATTAAGTATTTAAGCATATTAAATGAGTACATTTGTGTGTGTATGTATGTGTGTGTGTGTATATATATATATATATATATACACACACATACATTATAGAGAGATTGGAGGAATCTTAGGGAGGTTAGTGTGGGGCAGAGTAGAATACAGAGGACAATGCCAGTTCCACTTCAGAGCCATAATCTAGTGTTTATTTATTTAGGGGAATGTGAAAATGTAATCAGTGATAAAAATGTTGCTCTCACATATGCTGAAAAGAATGTTGAGCACTTTGTAGAATGCTGAGAAATAGCAGCCACTGAGTGATTGGTTTTTAGATATGAACTGGGTGGCTTCTTTTAGAAAATGCCTGAGAAGTAAAATGTGCGTTAGAAAACAGCAGTTTTTCTAACAAAGGAAGGGATCCCACAAATAAGTTGGTTTACATTTTTCAATAATATTTTTACATTTGGATAACAGTATTATTATCTTTGAACAGCATCTGGAAGGGCATGAGGGTGGAATTCAGAGGGAGTCCCAAACGGAGGGAGTTAGGATATGGGAAGCAGATGCGATTGGGTTTAGCTGTAATTTATACCATTTAAGTCATCATTTGTATCTCTCTTCTGTCTTTCCTCTCCAATTTACTACACACATGCTTCTTGTTTTTAGTGATTTGATTACTGTCTTGCAGTTAGGGTACAAATTTAGTTTGAGACTTCATATTTTAAATTCACAAACTCCTTTTCTTCCTGGTGAGGAAAGTCATACACATACAGTAGATATCTTCTGTTTTTGTTTTTGGATGCCCCACCCCAATTTCCTGGTTAAAAATTTACTGGAGTTAATAAATGTTTCCCTAAGAATCATATGCTTAAGTATTTCAAAGGCTTATACTAATAATGGTAATGTTTGATACTTATCTAATATTTTTTATGTGAAACTTTAGAGAATTTCACAGGTATTGCTTTTTAAATTATTAAATATATCTGTGGTTATTTTAAAATACTACTTTACAAAGGAGAAAACTGAGGTAGATATAAGATGTATCCCAAATAATCTAAATCATTAGAGTGACTGTCTTCCAAGTTGTCTTTTCTATCTCATCTTAATTTTTTATTCTAAGTTAGTTTTTTATTATTACTTCAAAATAAGAACTCATAATTAAAAATATGTACATAACGCACATATCTTTAAATACAGATTTCACAGATGACAGGCACTTGATATTACTATACAGGCTTATTGTTTTTTTCCCCACAATTGTTAGCAACCTCATGTATATATTTCCTTTTTATCTACTTTATATAAATAAATATGTCTTAGTTCACCCAGTAGTTGTATTAATTGAAAAGATTGAACCCCTGGGTTCAATGGGGTTTTTATGAGTTGAATCAGTTTAAGTGCATCAGGTAACTTTACTATTTAAGAAAATCACTTAAATGTATATTTTTATGTAATTCTGGATTTTTATAGCTAGATTTGCTTTAATTTTGGTACATGTAGGCTTAACAAATTGAAAAATTGTATTTCCTTGTGACAGAGTTTATCCTTATAGTGTACAATATATTACAGAAATGAATGGAAGTCTGCAAATAAAATTCCTTAAGCCAAGAGGATCTTGTTTATAATTGTCTACTTTAAATTTATCTTGCCCTTTTCTGTATAAAAACATAGTATATCCATATTATTTCAACCTTCTCAGGCCTGCTCCTTTTCTTCAGAGGATTTGTTAATTATCTAAAAGTCAGAAACATGTCTGAAAGTATGGCAGCTGCTCATAGAACAAGGTATTTCTTCTTATTATAGAGGTAAGAAATATTAATCTGTGAACTCTGCCTATTCACTTTATGTATTCAAATTTACCAGATACATATTAAATGCCTAATGTGTATTCATGATTTTTACTGTTAGCATATTTAATGTTTTTTAATGCTGCTAACAGTCAGCTTATTGAAATTTAGTAAGTCAGACCTTTTTAGATAACTTTTAGATTTTTAAAATTGAATTTCATAAATTTTAATTTTTAAAATACATAGCAAGTCAACTGAAATTTTAAATCAGACTTTTAAAACTTCTCTTTAAAGATTAACCATAGAATGTATGTGAAGTAACCACCAGCACAAAATTTGAAGGCTTGAAAAAACAAAATATGACATAGTACTTAGACCAAAGGAATGGGCATTTTTGTGTAAAACAATGTGAAATTCACATAGACATCTGGTGGAGAAAAAGTCTGATTGAAAAACAATTTGTCTTGCAATCCTTTTAACAGTCCGGATCAAGGAATAAAAGTCATGTGAAGAAAATGGTTCTGTTATTGTTTTCTTAATGTGTGCTGGTTTTTATCAACTATGAAGGCTACAACTTGAATAAGTAGGAATATGAAGAAATGAGTAGAAGTTGTCTTACTAGTTATCCAGTGAATTTCTGGAGGCCGTGGATATAGCAGTAGTATTTCTTTATTGTTCAGCAGGAGTATCTTCACATAAAGTAACCTCATACTCTCTATTCTACTTTTTAAAGCAAGTACCATATACTTTATGCCTATGAATAAGGTAAACTTATAAAGCATTTGAACTCTATAACCAAAATGTTTACTAGTACTTAACTTCTGAATGTAGGACTATAAGGAACAAAGTGTTTCAAGTTTAAAACTAAGTATTCTTTTTTAAAATAAATAAGTATTCTTTTTTCAAGTAAATAAATTGTATGCTTTGTGATTTGGTTGCTTACATTTTATCATTTATATAAGTTATACATAAGCTTATATAATTTACTTATTTCTGCTAGAGTACTATGAATACACTTGTATTTCTAGATCATGTTAAAGTATCATTTTAAGTGTTCTATTAAAGTCTCCCCCAACCACTCCCAAAGAAGTCGCTTTTTTATTTTAACAAGCAAAATATCTTTGCAGACAATGGCGTGAAGAGTTTGTCAGTATTAATAATAAGATTAAAAGGCAAAGTAATTTTGCTGTTTTACTAATTTGTGTGATTGTCTTCTATGCATTTTGAAGAGTCTAAAATACAATGCAAATATTTTCTAGATGAAAATCTGCTATAGAAGCCTTACACTTTAGAATATATTCTGATATGTAGACTTTTATCAAGAGAATATTATATACTTAATATAATTCTTCTATAAAATGTGTGCTGATTTAAAGACAACTTAATACATTTTAAGACTAATTCCTTTTTTGTCTCCAGACTGCATCAACCCGACATTCCTTTCTTATACCAATGTGAAATTTCCAGATCATCTGTAAACCTACAACTTTAATAGAAGACTACTAATAACAGAAGACAAATTAGTGAAGAAAAGACGGAGCTTCGAAATTGAATGGCAGGGTGGTTTATGCTTACAAGCCATTTCTGTTCATTCTTTAAGTATCTATATTTCATTTGTTTTGCACATATGCATATGTGCCCATTTAAGATATTTGCATATACTTGATAAAAACCATAAAGTTGTAGCAGTAAAGTCCAGTCACATTTGGTTAATCAGTGTTTGATATAATTGAAAGAGTTGAGTGGATAAACAGTCTTCCAGCTTGTAAATGCCATTGACTTCTGACCTGACATTTAGTATCATAAAAATGAAATTATTAACCATGTCAAATGATTTAGTTTCTGGCTCTCAGACTCATCTGGCAATTCTATACATGAAACATCTTTTGTTATATAAGGTGTATTGAAACCTGCAGTGCTGATTATTAGGAAGGATTTGTCAGATTTTTTAACATATTTACATTATTATTTAGGAAAACTCTTCCTGTAAATAACCATGCATAACTTACTTTCTGCAGTGTTTTCTGAGAAATTGTGTCCAGATAGCTTTCACTGATTTTAAATTAAGTGAACTAAATATATATGTGTATATGTATACATATATACACACACACACACACACGCACACACACACATATATATTTAGAAACCTGAGTGTTAAAGATAGAATTTGTTTTAGGACAAATTTTAAGAAAATGTGGGAATACCAAATGTCCTTTGTAAGAAAAATAATTTTTCTTAAGGGACATACTAGTTTTAGGGATTTTCAGATGAGAAGCTGGGTTTTTAGGATTGCCCGTCTTAGAGATTCTTGCAGGAAGAGATTGTATTAGATATTATATTTATTTCATTTAAGATAATTTTGAAAGTTGATTTTCTAAATAAGATAATTCTCATTTGTGTTTGTCTTTTAAAAAGCCAATAAAATATCTTTCAGTATCATTGTAATAATTTTTTTAGAGTTTAATTTGTAAAGCTTAGCAAATAAAATCTTGTACTATTAATAGCTTCTTGCTTTATGACTTTAGGATTAACTTGTAAAAAACATACTGAACTGAGATATGCAAAACACTCATTTTCAAGTTATGGAAATGTGTTTGTGGCATATAGGACTGTGGGGTCTGTGTGTGTAGTGAGAGTGTGTAGCCACTATTATAACTGGAATTTAATTTACATCCATAAACTACTATATTTCCCATCTTGCAAATCATTTTATGTCTCATCTGTTTTTCCTTTCGGTTATATCTTTGGTTTTGAATACCAACATTTAAAATGATGGTATTTTATCTTTTAAACTTAAAAATTATTTAATACAGCTATATGGACCGTAAAAAATTGATTTCTTATTTATTATTAGACATTACTACTAAAAGGTACATCTAACTATTCAGGGACATTTTTCCATTTCCAAAAAATAAAATTTATTATGCTTTATAACCTCTTCTGTATTTTCTAATTTTTTCATTGTCTTTGATAAATAAAACATAGTTTTGTTTTGCTAATATAGCCTATTTTTTGTTTTGTCTCAGTCAGTTTACTTTCCTGTGTAGAATTTTTATTGTTGTATTAAAGTACCTGTGTTACACCCCTTGAAGTAAGACAGTAGCGTGAGGTAAAGAAAAAATACTTAGTTTAGTTGCCTAATTTGGAAATTAATTAAAATTAAACTGTACTAATAATGTATTCAAACTCATGCTGGATCTCTTTCATATTAATTTCTTATAGACCTGTACTTTATTCTTTCAGTAATTTTTAAATGAAATTAAGCTTTGCTACATGGTAATTAAATAATTACTAGGAAGCTTAGCTATCAAACATCGACTTACTAAAATTTCATTTTAGCTTTTATGGTATATGTGCTTGTTTTCTGAATATGGATACATATTACTTTTGATCCAGCATCAAAACTTCACTTTTTGTTTTGACTTTTTCCCCCAAATCTGTAAGGTTCAAGTATACATATTACTTAATCCTCTATAATTGGCATAATTCAATGGTAGCCTTAAATCTCATCATGTAAGCAGGGGAATCAGAATGTTATTTTCAAGAACTTAATGTTCCCTTCAGATATATGAAATCCTGCATACTTCATTTCCTGTGAGCTTGAACAGCTGCTGTTGTGTTTTGGGGACACTTGATCATCTTTGCACTCTGCCTTAAAGATTGAAAAATAAAAACTCTTGTTAGGCTAGCTAAACATTTTTGAGTGTGATCTGGGGATTGGAAGCTAATACAAAAAAATTTCAAATTATTTCTATTATAAATGAATAAGCTAGTCATGGCCAGGATAATCCATTTTCATGTATTTGTGCAATAAACTGAATTTTAAGGCAAAAATACACTTTTCTATATAGTGTATGCAGGATAGATTTTAGAAACTTAGATTAAAATACAAATCCCATTACATTTCTTTAAAATGAAAATCTCTGCTTAATAGAAAAAATACTAATCTTTAGCCTATTATTTTGAGTCTATAAGATATATTTCATTTTAGACATGCCTTTGAAGTTGTTCACAGATTTTTACCTGCTAAAACAATATTATTTCCAGTAAATCCTCTCCTAACAGGAAAAGTGGAGTTCAAAATATCCAATTGGAGTTCCTTCATTTAATATAATTTTTTTCATCTAGTATGTACTATTTCAAGAAGTGCAAAAAGTAACGATAGTGAATGTGATACCATACTTAACTAAGGTAATATATATCCTTAGTTTGCTTAAAACAGTCCTGGTTATTCCTGTTTTCTCAGCTTAATAGTGCCTCATCGTACTCTCAAAAGTGTTCTAATTTGGAGGATAAGTTATATGATCATCCTGTGTATAATTGTAGACTGTACCAAGAAGCAACTACCTTAGCTCCACTACCCTTTGAGGGATGGAACTGGGGTAAGGGCAGGAGCCAGTTATTATTGCCACAGTGTTTTCTAATGAACCATTTGGCCTGTAGAAGAGGAATAGTATTTTTTTTAATAGTTGTATTTGAATGATTCCAGCTTATGGTAAATACTAAACTGAATGGCTTTTATATTTTTAACTGCTGTTAAATGTTATTTTAGCATTTATTAGTTGTTTATTATTTAATTCTTCAAATAGTCATATGAAAACATATATTTGATAAAGGTCAATTGTTAGATGATAATGTGCCATTCATTATCATAGGAATGTCCTTGCCCATATATAAAACATGCTGGCATGTATTTTACTTGTTAATAAAGTTGTATAGATGTGGAAGTGTGAACCTGTGATGCATCCTTTTCAAAATCAGTTTAAGATTCGCATATTATCACGACTTTGGCCTCACTAAACTGTTTATGTGACAAACCTTTCAAGATTGGAGATGAAAACAACACTTGTGAAATTAGGTTGGAGTTGCAACATCTTTTAACTTCTCAGTTATTTGTATGTCAGGAGACAGATTGTGGTTTAATTTTAATAAACACAAAATATCAGCTTTTTGAAAATAATTTATGTTCATTTCTACTTTGTAAAGTATCATTGGTCACCTAGGTCAGACCTGCTTATGGGTGTGAATTCTTATTTGGGACATAATACCTAACATGCGAAAATTTCCAGCAAGTAATTAAGAAAAACAGAAAACTCATTTCATACTTTTAAAAATATGTTTTTAAAGTTTAAGCTCAGAATATTTGCTGCTTTTACTTTTTTGATGTTTTGAGCTTATATTTCATTATTTTTGTTTTGAGAGATTGAGTTACTTGCTTTTAAAAATATTCTCTTTGTTTTAATAGAAACTTTTTTTTTTTTAAATCAACACCTAAATAGAGAATATATGGGGTATTACTCCTTTAACAGCAGAGGTTATAGCAAACCAAAGCAATACTTCCAGTTCATGGAATCTTAGGGGTTTTCTATCTCTTCATGCTTGCAAAGGACCACTTTACTACTCCCTAATTAACTTCGTATTTGCTCCTTATGTCTTCTCTCCTGCAAGTGGAATTAAAGCAAAAGTTACCTAGATGACATTTGATCTTAAGGGACGCAATTAGGTGAAGAGGGGAAGGCAGTTGCCTGTTTACCAAGCAGTAAAGCATTCCAGCTGGTAGGAAAAGTGGAAGTTTGCACAGATCTCTCCAGGCAGAAGGGTCCCTCAGATTTTTAATCTGAATTGATTTAGATGATACTGCTTTATAACTAGTGACACATTTATTTTGCTCAAAGAGCCGCTGCGCTGAAATCCTTCTTAGAAGTGATCAGGAAATAAGTTGGTGGGCATGTTCTTTCTGATTCTAGGATAAGTTACTTCACCAGCTTTCTCTTATAATCATAGGTCAACCTTGGGTTTATTTTTAAAAAATGGCTGTTATGTCGAAAGGGAAATACTTAGATGGGAATCAAACTCCCCAGACTACCCTGATCATCCTTTGGATCATTGAAATATTTTCGAATGCCTGTTAATAGTTCTTGAAGGGATGATGCTGTTACTACCACATAAAATCCATCTTTTACCCTATTCCTCTTCCCACCTTCTTTGAAAAAACAAAAAAACCCAAAAAACTTAATTGCTATCTTTTTTAGGAAACCTTTTCCTCTCATCCTCTTTAATTTTGATCATCTTGGTTTCCATAGCCCTATGTGTGATTTCTGTCAAGGTACTTATGAGACAGTGCTGGGAGTATTAATTTTTAGGTTACTATCCTCAATGGTAGATATTATATCTTACTCAATTTTGCATGCCACTGCACCCCCACACAACACCTAAGCACAAAGCTCAACACATTTAGCGAATGGTTGGATAGGGTGGATGCCAGTGTGAGGCTGTGTGTATGTACTGGCATATATAAAATACCTTCTGGCCTTTAAGTTAGTGTCTAATAGAGGAAGATTTATAAACAGGAAAATTGGCTAGTATTGAGGTAGGAACAAAAATCATGGGTCAGAGCAATTGAACTCCAGGAGAAAAAGGGCACTCTTCACTACAGAGGTGACTTTGGAACTAGATCTTAAAGAATAAGTAGAAGTGTACAGTGTGTTTAAGCATTTCATACATTCTCGTATTTTTCCATCTTTTGCATGATGTTCTCTGCCTTCCTTGATTCTCCTCAGAAGGAAGCAATTATCTTTCCAATTCTCGTAACACTTCTTCTGAGGCTCTTTATTAAACCGCTTTCTACTGTGTATCTCAGTACTTTGCATTCATGCCTCACCACTTCTGCTTGAGGGCAGGATCTGTGTGAGGTGTAGAGTCATAGCCTCCAATGAGCCTAGCACATACTAAACACCTTTAAAAGATCAAGATTTTCCACATCATTGTGAGCCACTCACTTTACCACTGCAGATACCACTGCAGATGTCCACAATGGTACAGACTTCCTTTTCTCCAAATACACTGTGCAAGAAGTATGTAGAATAATTGCGAACATCTTTTTCACATATCTCCCAACTTCATCTCCCTCTCTAGAAGTAACTACTATTAACAATTTATTACACGCTCTTACAGATGTTTTCTGTGTAGATGTTTCTACTAGGATGATTCTGTGCTCTATGATGTCAGCATAACTTCTGGTTATGAAGGTGAGAGGATCCCAGGTATAATGTCTGAAAAAGTGTACCTCTTGCTTTGTAATTATAGGAGACCACTCTCAGGGGAGAGTAGTGTTTCTTGATTGCAAACATAGTTTATTTACTGAGAAACCAAGGTTTATTTTCTTGGTCCTTTAGTCTCTAGATGAAGAATGACTTGTGGTTTCAAGGCCTTTGGGAGCTGAACTGTTCCAGGATCTGATATATGCAGCAGGTAAATGCCCTACTTTATGAACTCCTTACAACTCCGTTTGGTGAGAAGTTCTCTGAAACGAGGTCATTTGGAGGGAAAAGGTCAGAGTTGACGAGAAAGGCCAGCCTGGCTAGGCTGAGAGAAGACTAAAATGATGCTGGATTTAGGCTGGGCATGGTAGCTCACGCCTGTAATCCCAGCACTTTGGGAGGCCGAGGCAGGTGGATCACATGAGGTCAGGAGTTCGAGACCAGCCTGGCCAACATGGTGAAACCTCGTCTCTACTAAAAATACAAAAATTAGCTGGGTGTGGTAGTGGGCGCCTGTAATCTTAGCCACTTGGGAGGCTGAGGCAAGAGAACTACTTGAACCCGGGAGGCAGAGGTTGCAGTGAGCCGAAATCACACCACTGCACTGCAGCCTGGGTGACAGAGTGAGACTTCCTCTCAAAAAATAAAATAAATAAATAAATAAATAAATAATTGATGCTGGGCTTAAAATGAATTCCCTTTGTTTTAGGACCAGCGTGTCCCAGGATATGGCAATCACTGTTCTCTGACTAAACCTACAGACATTTGAAATCCCTCTGTATTAGTGTTCTCCAGAGAAACAGAACCAATAGGATCTGTGTATGTATGTACGTATGTATGGTCAATAGATCCATCTGTCTAGGTGTTTATTATTGGAATTGGCTTATGTGATTATGGTGGCTGAGAAGTCCTCCCATTTGCAGTCTGCAAACTGGAGAACCAGGAAAGCTGGAGGTGTAATTCACTGAGTCAGAAGGGCTGAGAACCTGGAGAGCCTATGGTGTAACTCCCAGTCCCAGCTGGAAGGTGGGAGTGGGGTGAAGAAATGGTGTGAGTCCGGAGTCCAAAGGCCCAACAACCAGGAGCTCCGGTGTATAAGGGCAGGCAAACATGAATTGTCCCAGCTCAAGAAAAGAGATAATTCACTCCTCTTCCATATTTTTGTGCTATTTTGGCTCTCAATGGATTGGAAGATGCACACCCACATAGGTGAAGCCAGATCTTTACTCAGTCTACTGATTGAAATGTTAATCTTTTCCGGAAACACCCTCACAGACACACCTGGAATAATGTTTAATCAGCTGTCTGGGCATCCCTTACCTCAGTCAAGTTGACACATAAAATTAACCACCACACCCTTCTTTCTTGTTCCCAAATTTTTCCTGCTTGAATGCCAGTATATCTGGAGGTGAAGTGGGACCCAGATACACAGTTTGAGTTCTCTGTACTGTGTAGTGATAAACAATTTGGATTGTGCTTAATAAGACTGAAGTAAGTAAGATCCTCAGTGGCTAAGCCAATGGCTCACAATGATGTGCAAAATCTTGCACCTTATTTTTAAAGGTGCTTACAGTAACCTCTGTTCTGTAGAATTTACAGGAGAGCTGCTTAGGCCTTCACAAGCCACCAACATGAAAAAAAAAAAGAGTTGCAAGTCTTACCGTCCCACAGGGGTTGCTGACCAGACTCCTCACGCATGGTTTGATTTTCAGTCAACTCACTACTGTGGCAGTGTGTAAGTAGTTTAAGTAATAGGTTTATATCTGCTTGACTGTTGCCGTTTTATTCTCTTTATTCTCCAATTGCGTTCCAGTTGGCAACCCAGTACTTCCCAGTCGCTTCTAGAGAATGGCTTAGTGAAAATGTCAGCAGCCATGATTTCAACAGCTATCTCAAAGGTCATTCCATGCTGTCCACATTGACCACCAACAGAACTTTGCCAAAGGAAGCAGGTGCCATTTTCTTTTTTTCCTTCCCTTCCCCTCCACTTCCCCCTTCCCCATTCCTTTTCCCTTACCTTGCCTTTTTTCTTTTTTTGGCCACCTTACTGGCTGGGAAAGCAGGTGCCATTTTCAAATATCTGCTTGGAAAAACAACAAATCAGAATGGCTGGGTGAAATCAGCACTCCCTTTTATGGTAGTCCAGCTCCCAAATACATAATGTTGGGTTTTTAGAGAAGAGTTAAAGAAAATATGTCAGGAGTGAGGCAAGATGGCTGACCAGAAGCAGCTACAATGTGTGACTCTCACAGAAGGGAGTGAAAGGGGTGAGTAAATACAGCACCATTAACTGAAACATCCAAGTACTTGCATTGGGACTGATCAGGGAAATGGCTCGACCCATGCAGAATGGAGAAAAGCAAGACAGAGTGATGGCCCACCCAGGAGTGACATGAAATCAAGAGAACCCCAATCCCTGGCCCAGGGAAACAGTGAGTGAGTGTGCAACCTCAGGAACCCATGCTTTTCCCATGAATCTTTGCAACCCTCAGACCAGGAGATCCCTTCATGAACCCATTTCACCAGGGCCATGGGTCTGACACAGAGCTGCATTGAGTCTCAACAAAACAGCTACTCAGGCACACACAGAGATCCAAGAGCTCTACATACTTGGGATATGAGATTCTAGACAGAGGTGACTGCAACTCAGGCAAGGCAGGAGGTCCGTATATACACCTAGGAACGGGGCTGAATCCAGGGGGCTGAGCAGTGTTGGTCTGTGGGTCCCACTCCCGTGGTACCTCACAAGATAAGACTGACTAGCTTGGAATTCCAGCCAGCCACTGGCAACAGTGTAGCACTTACCTGAGACAGGACAGAGCTCCTTGGGGGAGGAGCAGGCCACCATCTTTGCTGTTTGGATGACTCAGCCATTTTAGCCTTCAGGCTTTGGAGAGTCCAAACAGACTGGGTGTGGAAGGGATCCCCCAGCACAGCACAGCTGCTCTAGCAAAATGTGGCCAAACTGCTTCTTTAAGTGGGACCTGATCCGTTCTTCTGCACTGAGTGGGACCTCAGCCAAGTCCTCCAGCCACCTCCTACAGGTGTGTTCAGGCTGGCAACAGGTTTGTGCCCCGCTGGGATGGAGTGCCTAGAGGAAGGGGCAGGCTGCCGTCTTTGCTGAATCACAGCCTTCACTGGTAGTACCTCCAAGTACTGGAAAGTCAGAGTCAACTAGGGTCTGGAGTGGATCCCCCAGAAAACCACAGCAGCCCTATGGAAAAGTGTCCAGACTGTTAAAAGAAAAAAAAAACAAAACATAAAAAAACCAAAAATCCCATTCAAAGGTCAGCAGCCTCAAAGATTGAAGGTAGATAAGCACACAAATATGAGAAAGAATCAGTGCAAAACCGCTAAAAGCTCAAAAAGCCAGAATGCCCTCTTCTAAATAACAGCAACACCTCTCCAGCAAGGGTTCAGAACTGGGCTGAGGTTGAGATGGCTGAAATGACAGAAATAGACTTCAGAATGTGGATAAAAACAAACTTCACTGAGCTAACGGAGCATGTTGTAACCCAATGCAAGGAAGCTAAAAATAATGATAAAACAATGCAGGAACTGACAGCCAAAATAGTATACAGAACATAACCAACCTGATAGAGCTGAAAAACACATTACAAGAACTACACAATGCAATCACAGGTATTAATACCAGAAAACACCAAGTGGAGGAAAGAATTTCAGAGCTGGAAGACTGTCTTTCTGAAATAAGACAGGCAGACAAGAATAGAGAAAAAAGAATGTAAAGGAATGAACAAAACCTCAGTGAAATATGGGACTATGTAAGGAGACTGAATCTACAACTGATTAGAGTACCTGAAAGAGATGAAGAGAATGGAACCAATTTGGGAAACATATTTCAGGGTATTGTCCAGGAGAAATTTCCCAACCTAGCTAGATTGATCACTATTCAAATTCAGAAAATGCAGAGAACCCCAGTAAGATACTCAATGAGAAGATCATCCCCAGGACACATAATCTTTAAATTCTCCAAGGTCAAAATGAGAGAAAACATTAAGATCAGCCAGAGAGAAAGGCCAGGTCACCTACAAAGGGAAGCCCATCAGACTAACAGCCAACTTCTCAGTGGAAATTCTACAAATCAGAAGACATTGGAGGCCAATATTCAACATTCTTAAAGAAAAGAAACCCCAACCCAGAATTTCATATCCAGCCAAACTAAGCTCCATAAATGAAAGAGAAATAAGATCCTTTTCAGACAAGCATATGCTGAAAGAATTTGTTACCACCACACCTACTTTACAAGGGCTCCTGTAGGAAGCACTAAATATGGATAGGAAAAACTGTTGCCAGCCACTATAAATATACACTGAGGTACACAGACCAGTAACACTATAAAGCAACAACATAAACAAGTTTACAAAATAACCTTATAGTTAGCATCATGATGGCAAGATGAAATCCACACACTAACCTTAAATGTAAATGGGCTAAATGCCCCAATTAAAAGACACAGAGTAGCAAGCTGGATAAAGAACCAAGACCCAAGGTATGCTGTCTTCAGGAGACTCATCTCATGTGCGAAGACACACATAGACTCAAAGGGATGGAGGAAAATTTACCAACAAATGGAAAACAAAAAAGCAGGAGTTGCAATCCTAGCTTCTGACAAAATAGACTTTAAATCAACAAAGATCAAAAAAGACAAAGAAGGGCATTACATAATGGTAAAGAGGTCAATTTAACAAAAGAACTAACTATCCTAAATATATATGCACCCAATACAGGAGCACCCAGACTCATAAAGCAAGTTCTTAGAGACCTACAAAGAGACTTAGACACCCACGCAATAATAATGAGAAACTTTAACACCCCACTGACGATATTAGAAGAAATAGAAAATTCACAAAGATATTCAGGACTTGAACTCAGCTGTGGATCAGGTGGACCTGATAGATATGTACAAAACTCTTCACCCCAAAACAACAGAATATACATTCTTCTCATCACCACACATCATGTACTCTAAAACTGATCACATCAGAAGTAAAACACTCCTCAGCAAATGCATAAGAACTGAATCATAACACACAGTCTCTCAGACCACAGCACAATCAGAACTCAAGATTAAGAAACTCACTAAAAACCACATAACTAAATGGAAACTGAACAACCTGCTCCTGAATGACTCTTGGATAAGTAATGAAAATAAGGCAGAAATCAAGAAGTTCTTTGAAATTAATGAGAACAAAGATAAAACATACCAGAATCTCTGGGACACAGCTAAGGCAGTGTTAAGAGGGAAATTTGTAGCAGTAAATGCCCACATCAAAAAGCTAGAAAGCGCTCAAGTTAACAACATCACAACTGAAAGAACTAAAGAACCAAGAGCAAACAAATTCCAAAGCTAATAGAACACAAGAAATAACCAAAATCAGAGGTGAACTGAAGGGGAGAGACACAGAAAAAACAAAAAAAAATTCAAAAGATCAATGAATCCAGGAACTTTTTTTGAAAAAATTAATAAAATAGGCTGCTAGCTAGACTAATAAAGAAGAAAAGAGAGAAGATTCAAATAAACACAATCAGAAATGATAAGTGTAGGTATTACTACTGGCTCCACAGAAATACAATCATCAGAGAATATTAGAAACACCTCTATGCATATAAACTAGAAAATCTAGAAGAAATGGATAAATTCCTGGGCACATCCACTCTCCCAAGACTGAACCAGGAAGAAATGTAATCCCTAAATAAACCAATAATGCATTCTGAAATTGAGGCAGTAATAAATAGCCTACCAATCAAAAAAGGCCCAAGACCAGATGGATTCACACTAAATTCTACCAAGTGTCCAAAGAAGAGCTGGTACCATTCCTACTGAAACTATTCTAAAAAATTGAAAAGGAAGGTCTCCTCCCTAACTCATTCTGTGAGGCCAGCATCATCCTGATATCAAAACTGCCCAGAGGTACAACAACAAAAAAGAAAACTTCAGGCCAATATTTTTGATGAATGTCAGTGCAAAAATCCTCAACAAAATACTGGTAAACCAAATCCAGCAGCATGTCAAAAAGCTTATCCACCACAATGAGGTAGGCTTCATTTCTGGGATGGAGGGTGGGTTCAGCATACACAAAACAATAAATGTGATTTATCCCATAAATAGTACTAAAGACAAAAACCACATGATTATCTCAGTAGAGGCAGAAAAGGCTTTTGATAAAATTCAACATCCCTTCATGTTAAAAACTCTCAATAAACTAGTTATTGAAGGAACGTACCTCAAAATAATAAGAGCCATTATATGACAAACCCACAGCCAATATCATACTGAATGGGAAAAAGTTGGAAGCATTCCCCTTGAAAACTGACATCCTTGAAGACAAGGATGACCTCTCTTATCACTCCTATTCAACATAGTATTGGCCAGGGCAACCAGGCAAGAGAAGAAAATAAAGTATATTCAGATAGGAAGAGAGGAAATGAAACTATCCCTGCTTGCAGATGACATGATCTTATATCTAGAAAACCCCATGGTGTCAGCCCAAAAGCTTCTTAAGCTGATAAACAACTTTAGCAAAGTCTCAGGATACAAAATCAATGTGCAAAAATCACTAGCATTTCTATGCACCAACAACAGTTAAGCCGAGAGCCAAATCATGAATGGGCTCCCATTCATCATTGCCACAGAAAGAAAATACCCAGGAATACAGTTAACAAGGGAAGTGAAGGACCTCTACAAGGTGAACTACAAACCACTGCTCAAAGAAATCAGAGATGACACAAACAAATGGAAAAACATTCCATGCCATGGATAGGAAGAATCAATATTGTGAAAATGGCCCATACTGCCCAAAGCAATTTATAGATTCAATGCTATTCCCATTAAACTACCATTGACATTCTTCACAGAACTAGAAAAAACTTTTTAAAATTTATATAGGACCAAAAAAGAGCCTGAATAGCCAAAGCAATCCCAAGCAAAAAGAATGAAGCTTGAGGCATCATGCTACCTGACTTCAAACTATGCTTCAGGGCTACAGTAACCAAAACAGCATGGTACTGGTACAAGAACAGATGCATAGACCAACGGAACAGAATAGAGAACTCAGAAATAAGACTAAACACCTACAACTATCTGATCTTTGAGAAACCTGACAAAAACAAACAATGGGGAAAGGGTTCCCTATATTTAATAAATGGTGCTGGGATAACTGTCTAACCATATGCAGAAAATGGAAACAGGACCTCGTTCTTACACCATATAACAAAATCAACTCAAGATGGATTAAAGACCTAACTGTAAAACTAAACTATAAAAACCCTAAAAGAAAACCTAGTTAATACCACTCAGGACATAGGCACAGGGAAAGATTTCATAACAAAGATGCCAAAAGCAATTGCAAGATGCCAAAAGCAATTGCAACAGAAGCAAAAATTGACAGATGGTATCTAATTAAACTAAAGAGCTTCTGCACAGCCAAATAAACTATCAACAGAGTAAATGGGCAACCTACAGAATGGGAGAAAACTTTGCAAACTATGCGGCATCTGTAAGAAACTTAAATTTACAAGCCAAAAACAACCCAATTAAAAAGTGGGCAAAGGACATGAACAGGCACTTCTCATGCAGCCAGCAATCATACATGTGGCCAACAATCATATGAAGAAAAGCTCAACATTACTGATTATTAGAGAAATGCAAATCAAAACCACAATGAGATACCGTCTCACGCCAGTCAGAATGGCTATTATTTTGACTATAAAAGTAAAAAAAAAAAAAAAAAAAAAAGATGTTGGTGAGGTTGTGGAGAAAAAGGAATGCTTTTACACTGTTGGTGGGATTGTAGATTAGTTCAACTATTGTGGAAGACAGTGTGATGATTCCTAAAAGAATTGTCTAGAAACAGAAATACCATTTGACTTAGCAATCCATTACTGAGTATATACCCCACATCGCTCTATTATAAAGACACATGCACATGTATGTTCATTGCAGCACTATTCACAATAGCAAAGACATGGAATCAACCTAAATTCTGAACATTAAAGGTAAACTGCATAATGAAAATGTGGTACATATATACACCATGGAATACTATGCAGCCATAAAAAAGAACAGGATCATGTCCTTTGCAGGGACATAGATGGAGCTGGAGGCCATTATTCTTAGCAAACTTAACACAGGAACAGAAAACCACATACCACATGTTCTCATTTATAAGTGGGAGCTAAATTATGAGAACACAGAACATATAGAGGGAACAATGCACACAGCAGCCGAAGAGAGGGTGGAAGGTAGGAGGAGGGAGAGGATCAGGAAAAATAACTAGTGGATACTAGGCTTAATACATGGGTGATGAAATAATCTGTACAACAAACCCCTATGACACATTTACCTATGTAACAAAGCTGCACATCCTGCACATGTACCCCTGAACTTAAAAATTAAAAAAAAAAAAAAAATGTAAAGAAGTCCTACAGAGAGACACACCTCTTGTTTGTTCAGGTTCCAGATTCTGAATTCAACCTTCTCTCAACTCTGTAGAATGCAGTTGAGATGCATAGAAAAAGTCTGGGACTATTTACACCTATTTGCTAGCAGTAGGTGTTAACTCTTTTCTTCTTTTGTTCCTACTGCCTTCTTGACCTTTCTTCCTTCTCTGCTCCTCCCTCTCACCATTTTCTTGTCATTGCCTGAAGTCAGGAGTAAAGCTCAAATATTAAAAAATCTGGAAGAGGCCTGGTGCAGTGCTCACATCTGTGATCCCAGGGCTTTGAGAGGCCAAGGCAGGAGTTCATCTTGAACTCTTGGCAGAGGACCAAGAGTTCAAGGCTGTAGTGAGTGCTGATCATGCCATTGCACTCCAGCCTGGGTGACAGAGACACTGTCTCTGGAAAAAAAAAAATCTGAAAGAGAACTGAAAAAAATTACTTGTAATATGAGTATATTAACTTTAGCCATTCATATGCATTGTCAAATCTCTGGGTCTTCGAATTCTAGCAAAATGTTTCTCATTTTTCATAATGCTATAATCTTACATGTCTGTGAACTAGAGGTTAATTTTAATTTTAATTTTTTAGACTTAGTACACTGTTGGAAAGTGGGGAGGGAAAAAGTTCCCCTCTTACTTTTGATGTTTCTTCCATGTGGAGGGAATGTAATAGTGTAACTCCTGACCTTCCTCCACCTCTTTATTAGTTCTTCCCCAGGGGAGTCATTTATTTGATGGGTAAATTTGAGATGTAAATACCTGAATATGCTCTGCTCAACTTCTCTTCTTCCTTTGGTGAGCTCACAGTTCACAGGAGTTGCTGCTATGCTCTGTTCTCCAGGATCGGCTCTGCTGTACCCCGACCCAGGAAAGTGGCTCACAGTCCACCACTTCCTGGGTAGGGTACAAGGGGGCCCAATTCTGGAGTTCATCTAGTTAACCTATTTTTTCCAATCTACTTTTATCAGTAGCAAAGTTAATATTTTGGTTGTCTATGTGCCACTGCTTTGTTTAATTATTTATACAAATCTCAGGTGGGAAAGAAGGGTGCTGTATTGGAATCCTCAGTGGCTCACAGTATACATCCCATTAGATCTGCTGTTGGCTAGATGCCCCATTAGCCACCTTCAATATAAATGAATCAAATACAAGACTATCTGTACTCTTATACTTGAAGTCCTTTAGATAAGGATTTTTTTTTTCTTTTCCAAGATCATCAAACAGACACCACCTGGCTTGCAAGTAGAAGGCTCAGAAGAAATTAAGAAGTTATCACCTCAGAAATAACCCACTGTTCCTTCTGATAATTTTACCACTTGAACCAATACAATCAATTTATTGATCTTATAATGTCTGCACAGTCATTTGGATTTAGGATGCCCAATAGTCAGTAAATTCCACAGTGTCTATTTACCATCTATATTATTTATGCCAGACATATACTAATGGGTCTTTGATGCTGGCAGTAACATGACTTCCAGATTAGTGAAGCAGGAGGAAATCTGAGTGAGTGTCTCTCTCCTCCGAACTTCCATACCTGTCTATTGGATCTTCTTTTGTAAAATGCTTTGTTTTCTACCATGTGTTATGATTATTTCTGGTTTTGGCTTATCTTCTCTGATGGCCTTTTGGCAAGACTTGTCAAGTTATATTTCCCTTTGGTCTTTGTTTCCCATAAACAATGTAATATTTCTCAAAATTCCATAATTATGTTGAAGAACAATAGAGAAAGTGGGGCAAAGGAAGAGATGAGGAAAACTAGGAGGGAGTGACTCTCTACAGCCATTATGAGAAACAGTCTCCATATGGAGAGGTGCAGCAGCAAGATCAAAGGTCCATGCTCACCCAGAATCTTATGTAGTGATCCTCCATGCAAAGGCTGAGAAGCTTTTGCACATATTAGAAACATAAGCAAGCTATTGGAAGGTTATAGGGGTATCTGACTCATGAAACCCAAGGGCAGGGCATGTAGTCTGGATGCACAAAAACATGGAACTGGCAATTGAATAATGATGAGGAGCCAAGTCAGAAACACATTCATACAAACACTCTCTGGAACTTCAGAGTTTCTTATTTCTTCTGCTCTCTGGGTGTCTGCTTTATTCTTTTTCCTTCTGTAGGTTGGTTTCTTCAGTTTATTCCACTTGTGCCTGGCTCATCACAGTCACCTCCAAATTCCTGGCTCAGCCCTTTATTGACCTGACTGCATGAACTTGACAGAAACAAACTTAGGAAGTCCCTCAAGTCGCAACCTCAAATTCACAGGAGATAGAATCCACTGTACCTCTCTCCCAGGAACCCTCCAACTCCATGGGTCCGTGGTATTCATAATGACATCTGGCACTTGGCAAAGGGCAGGATCATATCTGCTTTTATTTGGAGCCTTGGTAGGAACACATTCTTGTGTAGAAATGGGCAGAAAATTATTGGTATCTTTAGTACATTTTTTGGTCCCAGAAACATGACCAAACTGAAGGATCCAGCCTGCCTAGGATGACCTTTCACATATTTGGTGAGAACTGATTGAAAAACAACATATTTGGGCTTGAAGTTAAATGGAGTTTTAAAATATGGACCTCTAGTAATGGTAGTTTCTTTAGCATTTGTTTTAGGTATACACAGGTTAAAAGATAGTAACTGAGAACTTCTGCTTCTAGGAGGATGAAGTAGATACACTTTTCCTATTTCCCACTAAGTACAACTAAAGACCCAGGACATTATGTAAAAATGAACACTGGAAGACACCAAATGGTGGAGAGAAGGCAGTACGTTGGCTGGGAGCCTTATGATATGAGAAACAACACAGACGAAGTTCCCTGAATTTTCTGAGTTATCTCAGACATGGAACTGAAGAAGCCAGCAGCCCAGAAATATCAAAGGGCACAGACACAAAAGGCCCCCTGCAA
Organism: Hylobates moloch; assembly: GCF_009828535.3. Taxonomy (NCBI): domain Eukaryota; kingdom Metazoa; phylum Chordata; class Mammalia; order Primates; family Hylobatidae; genus Hylobates; species Hylobates moloch. The sequence continues at coordinate 140,802,992 of NW_026652279.1, forward strand.
AACTCTGGCCTCTCTGTGCGAAGGACCAGGAAAGGGACAGACTAGCAGATGGAAAACTTCTAGACAATAGCCACTCTACTTCAACCAATAACACAGGAAAAATTGTGGTCCCACCCATACCACCACCAATGAAATGGGAAACCTAGACTTCTACACTTGCCAGGTTGTCACAGGCACCCTACACCCCCAGCTGGAGTGAGAAGACCAAATAAGGTATCAGAGGCTGCCTAGTGGGGAATCAGGACCTTTCTCAGTGCCCAGCGGTAACAAAATAAACCCCTCCTTGGTGTGGGTAGAGACCACTGAAGGAGCTGAAATGCCCTTCCCTCCCCAGCAGTAATGAAGAGTGCCCATTCTCAGGCATCAAAGTAGGCTGAGTTGAGAACAGGGACTTATACCTCCATTAGGTAGTAACTGAAGCAATAACTCCCTTCCTTTGCTAGAGAAAACCAGCAAAAACAATGTTTAAGTAACACTCAGAGTCTTAAAATATGAAATGATCAGATTTTACAAAAATTACTCATCATAACAAGGATTTCAGTTTTGCAGTTACTAAAAATCTAAAACTAGGAAAAAAAAATCCATAAATGCTTCATGTGACTGTTAAAATTTTTGGGGGGGATGGCGGGGGAGAGGAGACAGTGTCTTGTCTTATCACCCAGTCTGGAGTGCAGTGGTGTAATCATAGCTCACTGCATTCTCCAATTCCTGGGCTCAAGGAATCCTCCTGCCTCAGCCTCCTGAGCTGCTAGGACTATAGATGTTCACCACCACGCCTGGCTAATTAATTTTTGTAGAGATGGGGTCTTGAACTCCCAGCCTCAAGCAATCCTCCTGCCTTGGCCTCCCAGAGTGTTGGGATTATAGGCTTGAGCCACTGTACCTGACCACAAGTGATTTAGATTGGAGAAAAAAAATACAGCTGATTACAGTCATTTGTCATTTATTTATTTCAATGTCTTCGAAGAATGTTACTAGAGAGAAGCATGTACAGCCTTGTGATTATTATGCTTTGAACTTGATGCTGTGCTGAACACATAAAAGAGCCCTCATGATGAGAGATTGGAAGGAGAATGAAAGAAAGGGAGCAAGATCATCCAGAGAACCATGAAGTGGTGACCTTGAGTGATGAGATGAAAAGTGTCTAGACAGGATGAGACCTGTATACTTGGGATTTTTTTCTAGAAATATCTGGAAAACAAAGCAAGAGAAGTAGAAGTATGTGTAGCTTTTACTGGAGAAGATTTTTGTATTTTTCTAAGTAGATATGTTAGTTGCCCATGTTAGTAAAATTTTAAAATGTTTTAAAAATCTTAAACATTTTTATCTCTAGTGTACATTGTTGTTGATTTTTACACAGAGTTTTGGGTAAATTTTGAACATTTTTTAAAATAGAAAAAGATGACATTCTTAAGAAAAAAAAAGCACTACTAACTCCTTATTTTACATCCCCCCATCCCCTAGGTCTGGCATTCATCAGCATTCACACATCTGCAGAAGGGGTATGAGGGAGAAATGACTTCATTAATTGTGTCACCAAGTTTTTCTTCTCTTGATTCCTAAGAAGAAGAAACAGAGATTACATGTGTTTACTTAAGGGTAAGCACTAACTGAATGCTTACTGAGTGGCTAGATGAATATCTAAAAAAAAAAATGGTTTCTGTAGCGTTGGGTTCTGCTCAATGCTTATGCCCACCCAGAATGCTCTATAAAACCTTCACTGTTGTTCTCCTCCGGATCAGCCTTCCTGAGTTCATCCTGTAAACTTTTAATGAGTGACCTATTTGTAAAACTCCCTTCCAGATTGGCAAATACAAGTTAACAGAGAACTTCAATTCCTTTTTTTCTTCTAACCTCCCTTTCCTTATACTTTCCCCTATTGAATCTTACCAGAGGGAACACACACACACACACACACACACACACACACACACACACAGTAAACTCATCAGCCAAAAAAACTTTTAAAAAGTAAAAATAAAAAATAAAAAAATACAGCACTCGAAACAGCAGTCCACAGCATTTTTGTGCTGTGATTTCTGAGGGAAATGAATTAGGCACATTGTTTGTTTGTTTGTTTTTGTTTTTTAACAGTATCTGCTTTTGCCTATGTGGAAGTTTTTGATGTAAAACAAAAGCTCTTGATTAAATGCTAGAACGTACCTAATTATTGAGGTGTAGAGATAAACTGACATATAATGATACTTGAAAACAAATAAAGAAAGAATTGGGGTCTGTTCTATTTTGATTTAAAGTAGGCAACTAGCACGTAGTAATGGCTCTTAGCTGTCTTTTAAGATAATTTTACAAATACAGGAAATGTTTTATTCACTTGTCCACACAAAGAATAGCCACTAAACCCCATCCCCATTTTACTTCTTTCTTATTGTTTATTTTATCTTTCCTCTGGAATTTATATACAAAATGTAAATTAAATTAAAATCTGAATAAACAAGAACTATAAAAAATTACTATTCATCTATGTTTAATTAGTAGATCAGCTGATATTACAACCCCCCAAATGTGCATATTTATGAGGAAGAGTAGTACAATAAAAAAGATTACTGTTTCTTTTTTTACTGTTATTGTTCCTTCGATACTTTTCAAATATTGAAACCTCCAGCAAACAATGCAAGTACAGTTTGTCATTAAAAAGCTATAATGCGCTAAAGAAAAGTCATTCTTTTTCCATATGCTTTTTACAGAATCAGAATAATCATTTCAATGAGAAACTAAAGTGCTCCTCTAATTAGAAAACTTCAGTGGTCTTTTAAAAAATTCCAGCAAAATTTAACATCATTTTATAAATTTTCTAAAGAAAAAGGAAACTATAACCCCATCATCTTGGTATAATGTTCATTTTGGCACGTTCCTTCCAGGCCCTTGACCACACACACGCACATTGTTATTTATTCAGGTAAACTTGCATTCTGTTTTTCTTAAATGTTTTATCTTAAATTCTATTTTTATACAATTGTCATAATTATCATTTGTAATCATTTTCGCAGTCTCCTTTATGGGAATTTAACACATGGAAAAAATTCAACAGAAGAAAAAATATATAAAGATGTTAATGGTAGACTTATTCAGGAAAATAGCAGGATGAGCATGTTCCGTGTCTGGCACTGGTAAATCATGGCCTGTACGACACTGGATGGAATATGATGTCAGTACTTTCAACAGTAGCCAGAAGAATGAAGATTCTAATCATGGCTCTTGGTCAGCTCAAGGGCTCTGATAGTCAAGATGAATTTCACAGGAGGTTGATTCATCTTTCAGTGCTGCCTCCTGTGTTAGGTCTCTTAACAGATTGAATTATAGAACTAGAGGAGGCCCAGGAATAGCCCAACCATTTGTGGACATTTAGAGCAAAACAAAAGTGAAACAAACCCCCATATTTGGCAGTACTACAACGATAGACTGGATTAAGAAAATGTGGCACATATACACCATGGAATACTATGCAGCCATAAAAACTGATGAGTTCGTGTCCTTTGTAGGGACATGGATGAAACTGGAAACCATCATTCTCAGCAAACTATCACAAGGACAAAAAACCAAACACCGCATGTTCTCGCTCATAGTGGGAATAGAACAATGAGAACACATGGACACAGGAAGGGGAACATCACACACTGGGGCCTGTTGTGGGGTAGGGGGAGAGGGGAGGGATAGCATTAGGAGATATACCTAATGTTAAATGACGAGTTAATGGGTGCAGCACACCAACATGGCACATGTATACATATGTAACTAACCTGCACGTTGTGCACATGTTCCCTAAAACTTGAAGTATAATAAAAAAATAAAATATCAAGAATAATTACAAACTTCTTTAGTGCAGTGAGATGATAGCCTAAAGTGTTAATCGGTGCTTTATTCCTTGGTCTTTCTTGTGACTTCCTGCCATATGCTCCCTAGTCAGACAGCAGAGAAGGTAGTACCAACAGTTCTCAAGGTATGTTCATTATAGCAGTGCAAAGAATAACAAGTAAAGGCCTTAACTAACAAAAAAAGTCAATGTTCAGTTTCAGATTCTCAAACACAAACTTGACATTCATGGCAAGGATAGTAATGTAAGAGAAAGAGGTTTTGAGTTGTCAGAAAATTGATGTCAAAATCAGAACGCTGAAGTCTATGCCAAAGATGAGAGGCATAGAAGAATATTGGACAGATACAGGTACCCCACCTTCCTAGACTAGATAATGTTACTGCAGTTCAGGGAAACAATAGAAAAAAAGAGCCATGGTTAGAGAATGGTATGAGGGAATAAAGAACTCCATACACACACTTAAGGATACAGGAGTGCATTGCAACTTTGCTTTGTTCCTGGGTAGATCTAGGAGAGGGGTGAGGTTTCCAATTTTTTCCACATCATGGTGCAGGTCATAGTATCTAGGCAACATGACATGGATAACATCCAAAACATTGCCCTATTTTTAAGATGGTCACAGAAACAGGTAGAGAAGGCTATTGGGCCTGCAGAGCCTCAAGGTTAGCACAAGGGTGACACAGAGAAATAGTTCAGGAGTGTAGACTGAAGACCAAATGGAACTGAGGTCATTGGTGGGTGTTAGCTAGATAGATGTCTCACATTAGGGGCCAGTGAGAGCAAGGAAAAGCAAGATATACCAGCATGGACAGATGGAGGCAGGGTGGTGGTCAGATGACTTCTGACCACCACCCTGCCCCCATGCCTGGATATTAGAGATCCTTTTGCATCTTAAAATCAATCTCAGAGAAATGGAAAGAGAATGGGGAAAATGTTCTGAACTGGCAGAGGAAATTCTACTTGACTAGCATTAATTTTATGTCATTCATACGATAACGGCACAAGAAAGACATTTAGTTATGGAAAAATATATATTTTTTTATTTTAAGTTTTGGGATACACATGCAGAATGTGCAGTTTGTTACATAGGAATACATGTGCCATGGTGGTTTGCTGCACCTACTGACTCGTCCTCTAAGTTCCCTCCCCTTGCCCCCCACCCCCGAAAAGGCCCTGGTGTGTGATGTTCCCCTCCCTGTGTCCATGTGTTCTCATTGTTCAACTCCCACTTATGAGTGAGAACATGCAGTGTTTGGTTTTCTGTTCCTGTGTTAGTTTGCTGAGGATGATGGCTTCCAGCTTCATCCATGTCCCTGCAAAGGACATGATCTCATTCCTTTTTATGGCTGCATAGTATTCCATGGGGTATACGTATCATATTTTCTTATCCAGTCTATCATTAATGGGCATTTGGATTGGTTCCATGACTTTGCTATTGTAAATAGTAATGCATATGTGTGCATGTGTCTTCATAGCAGAATGATTTATATTCCTTTGTATTCCTTTGGGTATATACCTAGTAATGGGATTGCTGGGCCAAATGGTATTTCTGGTTCCAGATCCTTGGGGAATCACCATACTGCTTTCCACAATGGTTGAACTAATTTACATTCCCACCAACAGTGTAAAAGGATTCCTATTTCTCCACAGCCTTGCCAGCATCTATTGTTTCTTGACTTTTTAATAATTACCATTCTGACTGGCGTGAAATGGTATCTGATTGTGGTTTTGATTTACATTTCTCTAATGATCAGTGAGGTTGAGCTTTTTTTCATATGTTTCTTGGTTGCATAAATGTCTTCTTTTAGAAGTGTCTGTTCATATCCTTTGCCCACTTTTTGATGGGGTTGTTTTTTTCTTGTAAATTTATTTAAGTTCCTTGTAAATTCTGGATGTTGGACCTTTATCAGATGGGTAGAATGCAAAAACTTTCTCCCATTCTGTAGGTTGCCTGTTCACTCTGATGATAGTTTATTTTGCTCTGCGGAAGCTCTTTAGTTTAATTAGATCCCATTTGTCAATTTTAGGTTTTGTTGCAATTGCTTTTGGCATTTTCGTCATGAAGTCTTTGCCCATGCCTATGTCCTGAATGGTATTGCCTAGGTTTTCTTCTAGGGTTTTTATGATTTTGAGTTTTACTTTAAGTCTTTAATCCATTTTGAGTTAATTTTTGTACAAGGTGTAAGGAAGGGATCCAGTTTCAGTTTTCTGCATATGGCTAGCCAGTTTTCCCAGCACCATTTATTGAATAGGAGATCCTTTGCCCATTGCTTGTTTTTGTCAGGTTTGTTGAAGATCAGATGGTCATAGATGTGTGGTTTTATTTCTGAGGTCTCTGTTTTGTTCCATTGGTCTATATGTCTGTTTTGGTACCAGTACCTTGCTGTTTTGATTACTGTAGCCTTGTAGTATAGTTTGAAGTCAGGTAGCATGATGCTTCCAGCTTTGTTCTTTTTTCTTAGGATTGTCTTGGCTATATGGGGTCTTCTTTGATTCCATATGAAATTTAAAGTAGTTTTTTCTAATTCTGTGAAGAATGTCAGTGGTAGTTTAATGGGAATAGCATTGAATCTATAAATTACTTGGGGCAGTATAGCCATTTTTACGATACTGATTCTTACTATCTATGAGGATGGAATGTTTTTCCATTTGTTTGTGTCCTCTCTTATTTCTTTAAGCAGTGGTTTGTAGTTCTCCTTGAAGAAGTCCTTCACATCCCTTGTTAGCTGTATTCCCAGGTATTTTATTCTCTTTGTAGCAATTGTGAATGGGAGTTCATTCATGATTTGGCTCTCTGCTTGTCTATTGTTGGTGTAAAGGAATGATTGTGATGTTTGCACATTGATTTTGTATCCTGAGACTTCGCTGAAGTTGCTTATCAGCTTAAGGAGTTTTGGGGCTGAGATGATGGGGTTTTCTAAATATGGAATCATGTCATTTGTAAACAAAGACAATTTGACTTCCTCTCTTCCTATTTGAATACTCTTTCTTTCTTTCTCTTGCCTGATTGCCCTGACCAGAACTTCCAATACTATGTTGAATAAGAGTGGTGATAGAGGGCATCCATGTCTTGTGCTGGTTCTTAAAGGGAATGCTTCCAGCTTTTGCTCATTCAGTACGATATTGGCTGTGGGTTTGTCATAAATAGTTCTTATTATTTTAAGATATGTTCCATCAATACCTAGTTTATTGAGAGTTTCTAACATGAAGGAATGTTAAATTTTATCAAAGGCCTTTTCTACTTATATTGAGATATTCATGTGTTTTTTTGTCTTTGGTTCTGTTTATATGATGGATTACACTTACTGATTTGCATATGTTGAACTAGCCTTGCATCCCAGGGATGAAGCCAACTTGATAGCAGTGGATAAGTTTTTTGATGTGCTGCTGGATTCGTTTTTGCATCAATGTTCATCAGGTATATTGGCCTGAAGTTTTCTTTTTTTGTTGTGTCTCTGCCAGGTTTTGGTATCAGGATGATGCTGGCTTCATAAAATGAGTTAGGGAGGAGTCCCTCCTTCTCAATTGTTTGGAATGGTTTCAGAAGGAATGGTACCAGCTCCTCTTTGTGCCTCTGGTAGAATTCAGCTGTGAATATGTCTGGTCCTGGGCCTTTTTTGGTTGCTAGGCTATTAATTACTGCCTCAATTTCAGAACTTGTTATTGGTCTATTCAGAGATTCGACTCCTTCCTGGCTTGGGAAGATGTATGTGTCCAGGAATTTAGGTGTATGTGTCCTGGCTTGGGAGGGTGTATGTGTCCAGGAATTTATCCATTTCTTCTAGATTTTCTAGTTTATTTGCATAGAGGTGTTTATAGTATTCTCTGATGGTAGTTTGTATTTCTGTGGGGTCACTGGTAATATCCCCATTATCATATTTTATTGTGTCTATTTGATTCTTCTCTCTTTTCTTCTATATTAGTCTAGCTAGTGGTCTGTTTTGTTATTTTTTTCAAAAAGCCAGCTCCTGTATTCATTGATTTTTTGGAGGGTTTTTCATGTCTCTATTTCCTTCAGTTCTGCTCTGATCTTAGTTATTTCTTTTCTTCTGCTAGCTTCTGGATTAATTTGCTCTTGCTTCTCTAGTTCATTTAATTTTGATGTTAGGGTGTCAATTTGAGGTCTTTCTAGCTTTCTGACATGGGCATTTAGTGCTATAAATTTCCCTCTACACACTGCTTTAGCTGTGTCCCAGAGATTCGGGTATGTTGTCTCTTTGTTCTCATTGGTTTCAAAGAATTTCTTGATTTCTGCCTTAATTATTTACCTAGGAGTCATTTAGGAGCAGGTTGTTAAATTTCCATGTAGTTTTGTGGTTTTGAGGGAGTTTCTTAATCCTGAGTTCTAATTTGATTGTCCTGTGGTCTGAGAGTCTGTTTGTTATTATTTCAGGTTTTTTTTGCACTCGCTGAGGAGTGTTTTACTTCCAATTATGTAGTCGATTTTAGCATAAGTGCTATGTGGCACTGAGAAGAAAGTATATTCTGTTAATTTTGGGGTGGAGAGTTCTGTAGATGTCTGTTAGGTCCATTTGATCCAGAGCTGAGTTAAAGTATCGAATATCCTTGTTAATTTTCTGTCTCATGATCTATTATTGATAGTTGGGTGTTAAAGTCTCCCACTATTATTGTGTGGGAGTCGAAGTCTCTTTGTAGGTCTCTAAGAACTTGTTTTATGAATCTGGATGCTCCTGTATTGGGTGAATATATATTTAGGGTAGTTAGCTCTTCTTGTTGAATTGATCCATTGGCCATTATGTAATGCCCTTCTTTGTCTTTTTTGATCTTTGTTGGTTTAAAGTCTGTTTTGTCAGAGACTAGGATTGCAACCCCTGTTTTTTTTGCTTTCCATTTGCTTGGTAAAATTTCCTCCATCCTTTTATTTTGAGCATATGTGTGTCTTTGCATGTGAGATGGGTGTCCTGAATACAGCACACCAATGGATCTTGACTCTTTATCCAATTTGCCATTCTGTGTCTTTTAAATGGGGCATTTAGTTCATTTACATTTAAAGTTGATATTGTTACGTATGAATTTGATCCTGTCATCATGATGCTATCTGGCTATTTTGCACACTACTTGATGCAGTTTCTTCATAGTGTCATTGGTCTTTATATTTTGGTGTGTTTTTGCAGTGGCTTGTAACTGTTTTTCCCTTCTATATTTAGTGCTTCCTTCAGGAGCTCTTGTAAGACAGGCCTGGTGTTGACAAAATTCCTCAGCATTTGCTTGTCTGAAAAGGATTTTATTTCTCCTTTACTTATGAAGCTCGTTTGGCTGGATATGAAATTCTGGGTTGGAGTTTTTTTTTCTTTAAGAATGTTGAATACTGGCTGGGCACAGTGGCTCATGCCTGTAATCCCAGCACTTTGGGAGACCGAAGCAGGCGGATCATGAGGTCAGGAGATCGAGACCATCCTGGCTAACACCGTGAAACCCTGTCTCTACTAAAAATACAAAAAATTAGCCGAGCATGGTGGTGGGTGCCTGTAGTCTCAGCTACTCAGGAGGCTGAGGCAGGAGAATGGCATGAACCCAGGAGGCGGAACTTGCAGTGAGCTGAGATTATGCCACTGCACTCCAGCCTGGGTGACAGAGCAAGACTCCATCTCAAAAAAAAAAAAAAAAAAAGCATGTTGAATATTGATCCCCAATCTCTTCTGGCTTATGGGGTTTCTGCTGAAAGGTCTGCTGTTAGTCTGATGGGCTTCCCTTTGTAGGTGACCTGGCCTTTCTGGCTGCCCTTAACATTTTTTCCTGATTTCAACCTTGGAGAATCTGATGATTATGTGTCTTGGGGTTGATCTTCTCATAGAGTATCTTAGTGGTGGTCCCCATATTTCCTGAATTTGCATGTTGGCCTGTCTTGCTACGTTGGGGAATTTCTCCTGGATAATATCCTGAAGTGTGTTTTCTAGCTCGTTTCCATTCTCCCTGTCTCCTTCAGGTACTCCAATCAATCATAGGTTTGGTCTTTTTATGTAGTCCCATATTTCTTGGAGGCTTTGTTCATTCCTTTTTATTATTTTTCTCTAATCTTGTCTGCATGCCTTATTTCAGCAAGGTGGTCTTCAAACTTTGATATTGTTTCTTCTGCTAGGTCAATTCAGCTATTGATACTTGTATATGGTTCCCAAAGTTCTCATGCTGTGTTTTTCAGCTCCATCAGGTTATTTATGTTCCTCTCTAAACTGGTTAGTCTAGTTAGCAGCTCCTCTAACCTTTTATCAAGTTCTTAGCTTCTTTGCACTGGGTTAGAACATGTTCCTTTAGCTCAGTGGAGTTTTTTATTATCCGTCTTCTGAAGCCTATTTCTGTCAATTCATCCATCTGATACTCCATTAAGTTCTGTGCCCTTGATGGAGAGACAGTGTGATCATTTGAAGGAGAAGAGGCACTCTGACCTTTTGGGTTTTCAGCATTTTTTCATTGATTCTTTCTCATCTTCATTAGTTTGTCCAGTTTTGGTCTTTGAGGCCCTTGGATGGGGTTTTTCTGGGGGATTTTTGCTGTTATTGTTGAAGCTGTTGTTGTTGCCTTCTGCTTGTTTGTTTTTCTTTTAATAGTTGGATCCCTCTTCTGTAGGGCTGCTGCAGTTTGCTGGGGGTTCACTTCAGGCCCTATTTATCTGATTTGCTCCCGTGCCTGGCAATGTCACTCAAGGATGCTGGAGAACAGCAAAAATGGGTGCCTGCTCCTTCTTCTTGGACCTCTGACCTCAGGGGGCACCAACCTGATACCAGTAGGATTGCTTCTGTATAGGGTGTCTGACAACTCCTGTTGGAGGGTCTCACCCAGTTGGGTGGCATGGGGAGCAGGACTCATTTAATGAAGCACTTTGTCCCTTGGTGGAGGGGGTGTGCTTCGCTGGGGGAAACCCACTAGTTTGGGCTGCCCAGATTCCTCAGAACTACCAGGTGGAAAGGCTAAGTCTGCTTGTCTGCAGAGACTGTGACCACTGTCCTTCTAGGGGCTCAGGCCCAGGGGGATCAGGATTCTGTCCCTGAGCCTCTGGCTAGAGTTGTTGGAGCTCCTCCAGGGAGGCCCCACCCAGTGAGGATGGATGAGTCAGGGTCAGGCCTAAAGAGGCGCTCTGGCCACAGTCTGCCACAGCCAGTGTGTTGGGCTGTGGGGGACACCTCTTGGGACCAGGCCATCCAGCCTCCCTGGCTCCAGCAGGGTAAAAGCACAGCCTGGAGCTATAGAGATGGATGCCGCCCTTCCCCTGCCCAGGGAGCTTAGCAAGTTAGGCAGTTATGAGTCCCAGTGCTGGCTGCTGCCCCTGTCCCAAGGAGCTCAAACGTCTTAGACAGCAGGCAGCCACAGCTGTGGTGCTGGTTGCCCCTCCCACTGGGAACTTGGCAGGCTTAAGCAGATTGTAGTTGTTGAGAATCTGTGCAGCTCCAGGGTTGGGATCCTAGGCCCCAGTGGCATGGGTTTGAGAGCGGGATCTTCCAATCCATGGGTTGCACAGTTCTATGGAAAAAGCAGTTTTCCCAGCTGGGTAGCATGCTCACTCGCCACCTCCCTCCGCTGGGGGGTAGGGGCTCCCTTGCCCTGTGTGGCTCTCAGGTGGGCACCGTACTGTACTTCCTTCCTCCCTGTGGATCATGCCAGCCACCTAGTCAGTTCTAATGAAAGAACCTGGATACCATGGTTGCCAGTGCAGGATTTGCACGCTATTATGGTTCTTTTTGATAGGAGCTTCTGATTGCTACTGCTGCTGACTGCTACTGCTTCTAGTCAGCCATCTTTTCACTTTCTGGAAAAATGTTTTTTACATGCCTGAATTGCAGCCTATGAGATTCAATGTCTCTACATAATTATTAGTATAAAGACCTAGTCAAAAATTTATATCAGAATCTTACACATTCAAATAAAATAAAATATCTTAAAGTATATATACAAGTTTAAATATCAACCTTTGGGGAGGAGGTTTTCACTTTATAGCTTAGTTCCATCAAGATTTAATACATTTGGAAAGGGTTCCCATTCTAATTTCAACAGTGTTCTTGTGAAATAAATGTCAGTGCTATTACAGTAGTTTTCCTGGTGGAGAAAAAAAATACTGTAATGTAAAACTAAGTTTAAATGAATACCTTGATTCAGAAGAGCCAATAGGCTACAGCTAGGTTTTGCCCTCCCCTTTCTGGGAAAATCTAAATCTTAAATACTGGGTCCCTGTAATGATGCCTCTGCATCTGTTTCTATGAGAAGAGCCTTCCCCATAAACCATGGATATGCTATTTCAGCTGTTGTGTTTCTACAGTCCCATGGCCATAGATAATTGGCTCAAAGGTGGACAGCTGACCCAAGCTAGGTCAATCTGATTTTCTCTTCTGGAAATTCAAAATGTAAAATACACAGACTAGGAGTTTTAGTAGCTGAGACATATGTGGGGAGGAAGGAACTCATGTACTGAGGTTCCCACTGGAGTCTTGATGGGGATGGCATTGAATCTATAAATTACCTTGGGCAGTATGGCCATTTTCACGGTGTTGATTCTTCCCATCCATGAGCATGGAATGTTCTTCCATTTGTTTGTGTCCTCTTTTATTTCATTGAGTAGTGGTTTGTAGTTCTCCTTGAAGAGGTCCTTCACATCTCCCTTGTAAGTTGGATTCCTAGGTATTTTATTCTCTTTGTAGCAATTGTGAATGGGAGTTCACTCATGATTTGGCTCTCTGTTTGTCGTTATTGGTGTATAGGAATGCTTATGATTTTTGCACATTGATTTTGTATCCTGAGACTTTGCTGAAGTTGCTTATCAGCTTAAGGAAATTTTGGGCTGAGATGATGGGGTTTTCTAGATATACAATCATGTCATCTGCAAACAGGGACAATTTAACTTCCTCTTTTCCTAATTGAATACACTTTATTTCTTTCTCTTGCCTGATTGCCCTGACCAGAACTTCCAACACTATGTTGAATAGGAGTGGTGAGAGAGGGCATCCCTGTCTCGTGACCTTGGCACTTTTGATGAGTACTGGGCAGGTGTTTTGTAGGATGTCCCTCAATTGGAATTTGTCTGATGTTTTTCTCATGATTACTCTGAGGTTAAAAGATTTTGGGAGGAAGACCACAGAGGTCAAGCGCCATTCTTATCACATCAATTCAAGGGCATATTGTTAACATGAAGGATCACTGTTGATACTGACTTTTATTGCCTGTTTGAGATAGTGTTTGTTGGGTTTCTCCACTGTGAAATGACTTCACTTCCCAACTGTAATTTGGAAGGAAGTCATTATGCAAAGCCCATACTTAAGGAGTGGGGAGTTATGTTCCACTTCCTTGAGGACACAGTAGCTCCATAACTTATTTGGTATTTTTCTTCATGGGAGATTTGTCTTTTCTCCCCTGGAAACCTGATTTTAATAACCAGTTTTATCTTTGCTATCTATGCTACCTCTGGCAAGTCCCTTTACCTTGAGTTTGTTTCCCTATCTTTCAACTCTGTCTTCTTCACGTAATTTTGTGAGATATGGTAAGGCAAAATGCTTTATGCTTTATAGAGTATGACTATATGAAGGTCTTAGTAATTGTTTCTCCTAATTCAGATTCCTTGTCCCCCCAGAGAGATCCTCTCATGGAGGCCACGTAAACAATGCCTTTCCACTGGGTATCAGGAGTACTTGAGCAGCTATTAGTGGAAGAGGAATTATAGCCTCCTCCATAATTAAGGTAGGGTAGAGACTGGTGATTTCTGCCTTGGGGACAGACAGTTAGGACCAAGTAAGGAGTTCTGCATTGCTTTAAATTCCTTCCCTTTCTGCTTGGTACACTCCCAATCTGGGGTGATTGCTGTGGTTAAGATTACCCAATATAGATGTTTGAAGGCTGTTAACCAGGTCAGAGATATGAGAAAAAGAAAGCCTTTTTCTAATCGGGTGCTGTGAAGACAGTCTGAGGTCAGAAGCGTTTTGACCCAAGGATTTCATTAACAGCCTCCTTCCCCTACCCTTTTGGGTTTACTTCTACCTCAGACTCTCTTGAGCGTATTTTTGGTTTCGGTTTTGTGCCAGTTTCTAACACCATGGCAGGTTGTGATTAGGATGACTGTCTTTATAAAAGTTACTTGAAAGTCAGGTTTGAACAAGACACTCACACGTTCTTTGCAGAGGATGTTAAGCTTGTTGACTGGAAGCCTGCCTGCCAGAACAAGATCTTCTGCACACACCAGAAACAATCTGCTATTGTCTCCAGGGGTAAAATGGTGCCAATAAAAAATGAAAACTTTTAGCCAAGAGGAGGAATACTGCATTAACTGCTTCACCACTAAAGGTAATTATGGGAAAGGATTGAGAAGGTAAAAACCTCTTTTGTTTTCAGCCTAGAAATAGACACATTGCACAAATGTGGTACCCAGAGCAAAGCTGCCCTGTTACAGCAGAGTGAGTGGTTCATTCCCCATGCAGGAACTTGTCAGGGTTAGAGCTCTTCCTTTATTCTGAAAGTTTTTAATGATGCCAGGGGAGGAGGCTGAGTGCCCCCCACCCTGCCCCATTTCCTCTGTGCTGATCTTGGTCCCAGAAACTGTTACCTCAGGGACAATTCCATGCCAGGACTTTGGGGAAGATAGAAGAGTGTGCATAGCTTTTAGGACATCTTCAGGGAAGAGCACAAAATGCAGTGTCTATGGCAAAAACTAGGGAAAGAAAACCAGGGAAAGAAAAGAGAGAAAAGACCAAAAAAAGTAAACTGAAGCAGGTAATGGGGAGGCTTGTCTTAATTTTATTAATTTTTAATTTATGGCTTAATGATTGTGGGGGCAGAAGACGGGACAGGGAATTACAATTTTTAGAGCCCCCATTTTCTAAAAATATGTCCCATTTTCTCCCATATCCTCTGATGAATAAAAATAAAGGACTGTTGATTAAATCTAAGTGGGAACTCCACTTACTTTCTTCCCACAGTCTGTGTTGGCATCTGACCCCCACTCCAACTCATAGGAAACACAATGGTAATATTCCGAGCCCTTATTATTCACCTACCAGGTCTGTCCTAAATTTCCCATCCTCTCACACAATTCAGCTTTACCATTAAAAAATTCAAGTTCTGGCTGGGTGCAGTGGTCATGCCTGTAATCCCAGCACTTTGGGAGGCCAAGGTGGGCAGATCACAAGGTGAGGAGTTCAAGATCAGCCTGGCCAGTATGGTGAAACCCTGTCTCTACTAAAAATACAAAAACTAGCCAGATGTGGTGGTGTGGGCCTGTAGTCCCAGCTACTCGGGAGGCTGAAGCAGAAGAATCGCTTGAACTCAGGAGCTGGAGGTTGCAGTGAGCCAAGATTGCACCACTGCACTCCAGGCTGGGCGACAGAGCAAGACCCCGTCTCAAAACAAAACAAAACAAACAAACAAAATTCAAGTACTGTTCAATAATTCCAGACTCTGAGAGCTTTGAGAGGTCCTGGCTTCATGAACAATCACTAAGCAGTAAAGAAATGAACCTCTGGGCAATAGTCAAAGTTCCCTCTTGTTAAACAAGGACAACTCAGAACAACAGCCTTGAGAGGAGAAGCTCATTCCTGAGTTACCAAAATTTCTAGCCAGGTCCCCTTCCAGTTTCATGTGTTACAAATTCATCTATGATCCTTTATAAACTATGTGTTGTTGGGGGCGGGAGTGGAATTTGCCCTTGTTTTAAAGTTTTTGTCTGATCCTTTCAATATCTGAATCACTACAGTCTGGTTTGTTTCTTAATCGACTATCTGGGTACGTCTGATAATCTTTCATGGGAGTCTGGACATTGTGTGTGGAAAATGGTAGAGGGTCTAGACGGTGTTCTGTTTCTTCAGAAAGAATGTTATTTATCTTCTGGGAGGCTGTTAGTATATCAGCAGATCACATTCATCTAATTAGGGAGCAAGCCATTTGAGGCTGTGCCTGTCTTTAAGGTTTTGACTACCTTGGGTTCACCCTATGTCTAGGGTGTAGAAAGTCTCAAATGAAACCCTGGTTTGTTTACTTGATGATATGGTTTGGCTGTATCCCCACCCAAATTTCATCTTGAATTGTAGCTCCCATAATTCCCATGTGTTGTGGGAGGGATCCAGTGCGAGATAGTTGAATCGTGGGGGTGGTTTCTCCCATACTGTTCTCTTGGTAGTGAATAAGTCTCACGAGATCTGATGATCTTATAAGGGTTTTCCCTTTTGCTTGGCTCTCATTTCTCTCTTGCCCGCCACCATATAACATGTACCTTTCATCTTCCGCCATGATCGTGAGACCTCCCCAGCTATGTGGAACTGTGAGTCCCTTAAGCCTCTTTTTCTTTATAAATTACCCCGTCTCAGGTATGTCTTTATCAGCAGCCTGAAAATTGACTAATAATACCCTTGAGCACCTCCACCTGACAAGTCCCTGAATGCCATTTAAAAAAATCCCCTGGCTCATGCCTGTAATCCCAACACTTTGGGAGGCCAAGATGGGTGGATCACCTGAAGTCAAGAGTTTGAGACCAGACTGGCTAACATGGTGAAACTTTGTCTCTACTGAAAACACAAAAAAATTAGCAGGGGGTGGTGGTGTGTGCCTGTAATCCCAGCTACTCGGGAGGCTGAGGCAGGAGAATCGCTTGAACCCAGGAGGCGGAGGTTGCAGTGAGCCAAGATCGTGCCACTGCACTACAGCCTGGGTGACAGAGGGAGACTCCATTTAAAAAAAAAAAAAAAAAATTCCCCCTAGCACACTGAGATTGCCAATAGTCTGCTCAGTTTTTCAGCCACCTAGCAAGCACTTCTTGGATCAGGTTGTCTCCCTCTTGGGTTAAGCCACAAAGAAATGGATGACTGTCTCCAGAGGAATAGTAGCTTGAATATCAAAGTTATTCTCTTTTTCTCTAGAATCTTGGCTTCTCTCAGCATGGGACTCTTGATAGTCTTGAACTTCAATTTCTGTTTCTCCAGCCCCATAGGGTTGCTAAAAGCTTTGCTCAGCTTCTCAGTCTCTCTGCTTAGGCTTAATTTTTTCTTCTTTCAAGGATCTTTACCCCTGAAGTTTGACTACTTTTATAGTTCTTCAATTCCATTAAATAGGGTTGTGTGTTTGTGTTTGTTGTCTTTGTTTTGTAGTTTTTCTAAGACTAGTAGAAGCATTGCTCTGCTATAAGTCAGAAAGCAAAGTCTTTCCCTTGTTTTAGTTACCACAGTTGGAAATGTTTTATAGTTTTGCAATAGACTGAATGGTTATGTCCTCCCCCTGCCCCCTGCCCCCTGCCCAAATTCCTATGTTGAAATCCTGACTCCCAAAGTGATGGCATTAGGAGGCGAGGCCTTTGGGAGGTGATTAGGTCATGAGAGCAGAGCACTCATAACTAATTAGAGATTATAACGAATCCCTTAGTGGGATTAATTCCCTTATAAAAGAGATTCAGAGAGATCCCTCTTACCCTTCCACTATGTGAAGACACATGTGAAGACTGCCATCTGCCATCACCAGACAGATTTGGTGTCTGGCGAGGAAGTGAGACATCCCCAGACTCCACACCTGTTAGCACCTTGTTCTTAGACTTCCCTCCCTCCAGAAATGTGAGAAATGAATTTCTGTTGTTTGTAAGCCACCCAGTCTAAGGTATCCCATTATAGAAGCCAGAAAAGACCATGGCAAGTTTCCGTTCTTGTCTGCCTTGTTTCCAACCTTTAGTTTTAACCCAAGGAACCAAAAATATACTTGTTCTGAGTTTACTTATAATTTAAATGTAAGAGGGGTTATATTTGGGATTGTGTATGTGTTTCTAACAAACAGGAGTTTGTATTTCTTGCTTCTCCCATTGTGACTTACAGAGTAGATGCTCTAGAAAAACTGGAATAAATGAATTTTGTGGTTACCATCTTACTCATGAGAAATTCCCCCTCCCTGGGAATCCAGCTGAATCACTTAGGGTGCCAGCCAGATGGAGATTTCCTGCCGGAGATAAGACAGGCCATCTGCATCTCTCCTGAGGCAAAGGGGAGAGGAAGCCAAGAGACAACTCATTTCAGTTTCTTCTGCTGTGAAATGAACAGGATGACTCTAGTTGGTCTCAAAGTCCCTTCCAACACTAAGAGTCTGTGCAACTATTAGTGAACCTATTCCTCATTCTTTGGTTTCTTTTTTGAGGATTTTGTTAAAGACCATACCACATCTGCATCTTTGTTTTTCTCAGGCCATGTCCATGCTCAGTGGCACTGTGATAAGGGAGACTTCAGTGTGGGTGGTCATTTTTGTATTAACTCTGTTCACCACTGTATTAGTTTCCTAGGGCTGCCATAACAAATTACCATGAAGCATTACCATAACAAATTACCATGGTGGCTTAAAACAACAGAAATGGATTCTCTCACAGCTCTAGAGGCCAGAAAGTAAATCAAGGTGTTGAAAATATTGTTTCCTTCTGGGGCCTCTCAGGAAAAACCATCCCAGGCCTTTCTCTTAGCCTCTGGTGGCTGCTGGCAATCCTTGGCCTTCCTTGGATTATAGAGGCATCATGCCAATTTCTGCCTCCATCTTCCAGTTACCTATTCTCTGTGTGTCTCTCTGTGTCTGCTCCTCTTATAAGGACACCAGTCATTGGATTTAGGGCCCTAAATCCAGGGTGACTTAATCAAGATCCTTAGCTAGTTATATTGACAAAGACCAGTACTCCCAAATAAGGCCACGTTCTGAGGTTCTGAGTGGACATGACTTTTTGAGTTACACTTTTCAACCTACTGTAACCACCAACATCAAGCTTAAAACAATAAGCTTTATGAGGGCAGGAATCATGTCTGCCTTATTCGCTACAGGATCCTCAATGCCTAGTACATTCAGGGCACTTAATATTTAAAAAATGATTGAAGTTGAAATGATAGGAACTCATTACATGTTGCCAGAGACATTCAAATTAAGATGTCATTCATGGGCCAACCTGGGATGCTTGTTCTTAAAGGAGTTTTTGATATATTTATATAGGCTTCTATGCCTCATTGGATAGATGGAAATGTAACCTACTATTGAAAACAGTATTACTTTGTAGTCTACTTTTGAAAAACTTATCCTTAAATTCTTACTTTTACTTTCTCTCTTCTTCTCTTTCTTTGGTTTCTTCCTTTTTTATTTTCTGTTGGATTACCAGCTACTAGTCCTCTGTTTTCTTCTCAGTTCTTTTTTCACTTCCTCATAATTGCCCTTTTAAAAGGCATGAGCCTAGAATGATGTGCATGTATGTGTATGTATGTGTGTGTATATATACACATACTAGCATTATATATAAATTGTATGTATAAAATATTAGTATATATTACTAATACATATTAGTCATATATATACATATGTATATAATGACTTAAAGAAGACTTAAATATCATTTAAGTCTTGTACACTTAAATAAGATTTAGACCAAAGGAGTCTGAAACATTTGGGCAGAATCTGAGAAAAGAGGATGATACTTAATTAGCAATTTTATAATTTATCTGAAGAAAGGAGAAGCAGTTCATTTTGTATTTTAAATGAGTCATAAGAGGAGAAGAATTTCATGTTTTCCAGCATACAGTCTTTTAAGGTAATACTGTCTGCATCTTTTCCAACTATTAAACTAGGACATAATGAGTGAGATGACATTATACATAATAAGCTGCTAGTCATCCAACTAAGAAATCCTTTCTCACGCCATTTCCTGCAGAGTGAGATTGTATGGATGCCTGCAAGTATCTAAACTTGCTGCACTGTTTGAACATCCCTATTACCTTTCCGAGCCTCAGATCTAGTGCTTTGATTTGTTCTCTCAAGCTCCTTAAAGCTTCTTCTATGCCACTTTGGATGGTATTTAGGAATCTTGATGAATATGTTCATTATCTAATACAAAGTGACATAAAAAACTCCTGCCATGAACTCTGCCACATAACCATACCCTGCTGAACTCCTGTGATTCATTCGGTACTAGATTAATAGCATTTATGTTATTCACATATCTCTGTTGACCTTGATCTGCTAGAAACTCCCTCCTTTTTATCTCTGTTCCATACTGGGGAGGTTTTGTCCCACATTAACAATGGTTCTTTTGTACATCAAAGCACACCCCCCCTCAATATCCCAAGTTTTAATTTTCCTTGCATGCATAATATGTATCTCTCTTCTGTTCACTGTCTGTTACTTCTTACCTATGTTTAATTGATGGATAATGGAATTTTCTACTGCTTTTGCAAAGGAAAAGCACTTAAAATTAACCTTTTAGTATCTGAATAAAAAAGACTGCAGCTTTGTGAATAAAAATGTTCACAGAAATGATTTTTCCTCTCTTTTACAAATTTAAAAAGTACAGACTAGACACTTAAGCAGAAATCTAGTCTCAAAGACTTCCATTTTCCTAGCATCTTTCAAATAACAGTATTTATTTGTCTTGGAAAACAAAAGTTTTAACCAAACTGTAATATCTATTTGGGATGGAGTATTATATCTATTTGTGATGGAGTACCTATTTGGGATGGAGTATTAAAAATTATATATATTATACACACAATTTTTCTATGAGTAACAATAACGACATTGAATAAAGGTTTGTGGGCAATAACCGAGTTAAATTCAGTGAATCAATTCTGCCATACGTTTTAGGAAACTTCACTGAAAGGCACTTGCTGAAAGGCAAACAAACAAAATCAACAACAAAATCTAAAAATTAAAACTTCATGACTTAGGAATCATTTTGTAATGTGTGTCTTCCCTATTCTCAACACAACATCTTAAATGTAAAGCATCCCCCTTTGGTTATGTTTACATTCAATTAGCTTATTTTTTTTGTAATCAGTGAATACTAATCTGGTATTTAGTAGTTCCATGTAAAATACTTGTAACTCAGTTTTCCAGCAATTACTGTAGTGGCACCAGTTGGTAAATAAAAGCTTTTTAAAACTTCTCTCATGGAGTCTGATTCAGAGTGTTCGAGCAGCCTCTTGTTTTTACTTGAATTCAAATCTTCATTTAATGTATTTATTGTTCTGGTATATTACTTCTGTGAGAAGGTAGCTCATAGCCATTATTGATGGCAAGGTGTGTAATGAGAATTAGCTACCTTACATGGTTTTTAATTATCCAAATTTTCAAACTTTAGTGTGTATAAATGTCACCTGGGCAGCTATTTAAAAATGCAGATTCTTGAGCTTTCCCCATTTTGAGAAATGCTGACTTTGTGGGTCTGCGGATAAGGACCCAAGTATGTGTCTTAAGAAAGCAGCCCTGTTGATTCCAATGTGCTTGGCTGCAGACCACACTTTGAGAAGCACTGTTCTAAAATATGATGGAGCCAAGAGCTTAGTTCTATTGCTGATGGGCTTAGAATAGGAAGGTTTGAAGGATGCAGTGGAACTGCTTCCTCAATGCATAAAGTTGAATCTAGAAACAAAAACGTATAAAATTTATAAACTAAGAAGAAGAAATACGTCACAGACTTGGCTTTTAATACTTTGCCAAAAGCAGGAAGAGGGAACTCTTGAATAAATTGATTTAGAAAGTGATATGGAGTAATGAGTCTTGTTGGATGTAGGACTGATAGGATATTTTCTTCTTTACCTCAACTAGGCTGATTTAAAATGAGCTGGGCCCCATGATTACTCATGCGGAGAAATAGAACAGGCTAAAATTGCTACATGGGAATGAAATTATTCACCTAACCATTTGTACTTGTTTTTGTTTCTTTAAGTCTTCCCATAATTGTGCTATAGGGATACTTTAGAAATGAAATGTTTCAAATCAGTTTTTAAACAGTTTTTAAATTTCTCCATGATAAATTGCTCATTTCCCCAGATAAATAAGTATGGGGATATTCATAGTCTGCATTAACATAGTTAGAGCAGAAAGTACTTTAAAAAATTAGGTCATATAGTTAATTGTTTCTATCTACATTTGTCTTTAGTTAATTAAGTGAGAAAATACATGTGAAAGGACCTAACGGAATCTGGTACATGTTAAATACTTGTATCCAATTGCCCATTTGACATCTTCTCTTGGGTACCTTGCAGCAAGTCAAACTCAACATAAGCTATATTGAACCATCTTTTCTGTCTCTTTTGTAAACCACCCAGTTATTCAAGCCAGAACCTTTGTTTCAGCCTTAACGTCTCCTTGTTCACCTCCCCTCCAAATTCTGTTGACTTTGTAAATATGTCTTAAACCACACAGTTCGTTCATTCATTGCTTTTGGAATAAAGCAGTGAACCAAACAGTTTTGTCTCATACAAAGTTTTTAGGTAGGTTACGAGTGGTCCTCCTCATGTCCCAAGAGCTTGGTACCTATAAAGAACAGAAAGGGTGAGCGTGCAAGAGGTATGGGACCAGAATGCAAAGAGCTCTTTAGGCCATGTTAAGAATTCTGAAATTTTATCCTAAGTACAATGGGAAAGGCTTGAAGAGTTTTGATTATGGGAGTGACACGATCAGATCTATGTTTTGCAAAAATTGCTCCCTTCCATGTCTCTCCAACCCCATTTCTCATAATACGAAGCCTGATCACAACATCTGACCTCAGGAGTATTACATCTGGTCTCCTTGCCTTATTCCTTTCCCAAACGCATACTTCACATTGCAACCAGACAAAGGAAACAGAACAAACAAACCCCCTAGAAATCTGATTACATACTCTCCTGTTTCAAATCTTTTAATGATTTCCCAATGCCCTTAGGATAAAATCCAAATCCCTTGATAGGGTTCTGAGGCTTATGGTTAATGTTGACCTTTCTAGCCTCTTCACTCAACACTTTTCCTCCCTCATACTCCAGGTACACTGAACTTCTTTCAGTTACCCTAATGAACTGTGGTCTCTGTCACTCAGACCTTCCTGTTCTCCATGCCTGGGCACCAACCCTGTCTAGCTCTGTTTGGGCTGGCAAAATTGCTGAGCTTCACTTGGCTCGAGGTGATTTTGTTCTAACCCTTGACTATGTGAGGTCCCTGCAAATAATCTTTTCCAGTTGCAACATTGATTACATTTCTGCTAGACTTAAGTTCTACCGGTGTCCTGTCCTGGTCATTTCTTCAACCACAGATTCTTGCACAGTGCCTGCCACCTGGCAGGTTCTCAATACACATCTGTCTAATGAATGTGTACCTATTAGCTTTCTTCTAAAGAGGTCCCATAGGTAACGAATGAACAGTACCTATTAGCTTTCTTCTAAAGAGGTCCCATAGGTAACGAATGAACAGTACCTATTAGCTTTCTTCTAAAGAGATCCTTGGGCAAAGGAATACTTTATGTTCATAATGACACATCTGTTTTGAGTTTATATGACAAATATCAGTAGAGTTGAAAGTAAAGGTAACTGAGTTAAAATTTAGACAGGGATGTGGGATCTGAATAGATGAGGCAAATGAGAAAGGACAGACAAATGGAAAATTATGTCTATACTAAATGAATGATACTAATTGTTACACATAATTTTATCAGTTGTATAAGGTTTCACTTATTTAACGATCATAATATTTGAAAAATGTTTTATATTTTATAAAATGCTGTTTATACATATGATCCTTTTATCTTAACAACCCTATACTATTATTATCCTACTATAAATTAGAAAATTGAGGCCTAGCAATGATGCAAAGTGACTCCTCAGCAGTAAGTGGCAAATTGGGACTTGAACTCATTTCCTGACCACAAATCCCACCCTATTCAGCTATAGCACATTCCCTCCCTAAACATCTGAAAGCAAAATAATAATAATAATAAATAAGTTGGTTACTTCTGGGCATGGTTTTATGTACAAAATTATTCAATCCATTAAAAGTTGAAAACAAATGGGAAGGAAAGATAGACAATGGGAAAATGATTGCTATGGTGAGGAATCAAACCAGTTTCTGAAATATTTGCCTGCAGAAGCAGTAACAGCAGTGCAATGGTTTGCTACACCTAACTGGGATTCTCATTAAGCAGGCTGACCACCTGAGGAAGAAGAGCCTCGTGGAGGGAGGCTTCCAGTTGCTGTCACAATTTGCGTTGAACAGTCAATCAATAGTGATGATGAGATTCTACAAGACATTTAGGCAGGCTAAAAGAAAAATAGAAGGCAGAGGTTAAAAAACAAAACAAAAAAAAATTAAGAAATAAAGCCCTGATGAAACTTCTAACCTATGGGGGAAATGGATAAGCCCTCTAAACCTCTACCAGCATAAGAATAGCTAAGACTTAATTGAGAACAGATGATTTAATGAAGCATCTATGCCAGTGGTCCTCAACCTTGGCTGCACATTAGAATCACCTGAGGAACTTAAAATAGTCTGCCATCCAGACAGCAGCCCAAACCAATTTAATCAGAATCTTCAAAGGTGGAGCCCAGGCATCAGTAATTTAAAAAAAACTCCCCAGGTGATTCCAATGTTTGAGGCAAAGTTAAAGTGTTAGAAACACGGCCCAGAATACTCTTCTTTTGCTAATTCAACAGGAGTTATCCCAATCTTAGTTTTATGACCTTCTTATGCTGTGTTTCTGATTATTTTAAAAAGTGCTGAGAAAGTTTGTAAATATTGAGCTGAAAATTCATCTGGATCTGCCTTAATTAGATGAGCACACTACAATGGCCAGTGTCCACTAGAGCGCCCATAAAAGCCCAGCACAGGGGTAAGGGCTTTATCTAAATTATCATTCTGTTCCATGATCAGTGAACTGAGATTTAAATAACTATATTCCCTGCCTAAAGTCATATAACTGGTAAAGGGTGGCAGAGACTGCTATGGTTTGAATGTGGTGTCCCCCCCAAAATCCATGTTGAAACCTAATCATCAAGGTGATGGTATTGGAAGGTGGGGCCTCTGGGAGGTGATAGATCCTGAGAGCTCCTACCTCATAAATAAATTAGGAAACTTATAAAAAGGGCTTGCAGGAATGAGTTCACCTTTTTTTTTTTTTTTTCCAAGTGAAGGTGCAGTGTTCCTCCCCTCCAGAGGAGGCAGCATCAGGGTGTTGTGTTGGACCCCTGCGAACTTCAGTAGGGATGGCACCAGGTTCAAGAGGCTGAAGAAGAGACCCAGAGCCAGCAAACAAGACATAGAGCCTTCCTGGGAGGACTTAGATACAGGAACGGTCCAGTAGTGGCAGGCTGGACAGGAGACCCACAACCACTTGCAAAAAGCATGCAGTTGATACAGCACCTTCACTTAGCACCCTCCCCTCCCCAGCAACCTCCATGTGGTAACCCTTATTTCATAAGTCACATTATTAGTCAGGTGAATCTAGCATGCAGGGTCATTCTCAGGGTATGCTTAAGTTATTGCTGTCAGGTGCATCTACCATACAAAAGGTACCATCTTGAGAGTGGAGACTTGGCCCTCACCAAACAATTGAACCTGCTGGCACCTAGAGCTTGGAATTACCAGTCTTCAGAACTGTGAGTAAAAAATTTCTGCTCTTTATAAAAATTACCCAGTCTTAGGTATTCTGTTATATCAGCACAACTGAATTGGAACTTGTCTGCTTGATTTTTTTTTTTTTTTTTTTTTTTTGGGGACGGAGTCTCACTGTGTCGCCTGTCTGCCTGATTTTATAGTCACCAGCCTGTAAACCATTCTGTATAATCACTGGGCAAGAGATGATATTAACAGCAAATGATGTATCCGCAAATGTTGGGACTTGCTGGAATTCATACTAGAGATAGTGTATTGTAGGCTTTGGTTTTATTTCTACTACTGCTTTCAAAACTATAAAATTTGAATTTGTATGCTTTAGTTTTTTAATTAAAAATGGGCAACAATGCTTTTTACAACTTTTATGTTTTTTTTTTCACATGTACATGCCCATGTAACAAAATTCAAAGAATTCAAAGGGGGTATTTACTGAAAAGTAAATCTTCTATTTTCCCCTATCCCCCAGCTACTCAGTTCACCCAGAGGCAGCGGTTTGGGATATTTTATTGCATTCCAATAAGGAAAACGGAATGACTGTTGCTGGCATAACCTCTTCAAGATTAATCTCCTGGGGCTGGGGAAAGGATTAGTGAAACTAGTCTGTTGGCCAAATAGAAGACAAGCCACAGTATCTGCCATGGTTTAAATAATCTGTTACTTATTTAGTAAAATGCACTATTGATGGCACTTTCTAAACTTTTGCTACAGTGAATATCTTTGTATAAATGTAATTTTGCAAGTATTTCTGTAAGATAAATGTTTAGAGGTGGAATACCTGGGTGAAAAGTATGTGCACTAAAATTAAAAAAAAAATTTCAACTTTTATTTCAGACTCAGGGAGTATATGTGCTAGTTTGTTACCTGGGTATACTGCATGATGCTGAGGTTTGGGGTATGGTTGATCCTGTAACCCAGGTACTGAGCATAGTACCCAATAGTTATTCAACCCTTTTCCCTCTTTGTCCCTCTCTCCTCCTGTACCCAGTGTCTATTTTTGCCATCTTTATGTCTGTGACTACCCAGTCTTTAGCTCCCACTTATAAGTGAGGACATGTGGTATTTGGTTCTCTTTCTGCATTAATTAACTTAGGATAATGACCTCCAGCTGCATTCATGTTGTTCCAAAGGACATTTCATTCTTTTTCATGGCTGTGTAGTATTCTATGGGGTATTCCATGGTGCATATGTACTACACTTTCTTTATCCAATCCACCATTGATGGGCACCTAGATTGGTTCTGTGTCTTTGCTATTGTGAACAGTGCTGCCACGAACATACAAGTGCATATATCTTTATAATAGAATGGTTTATATTCCTTTAGGTGTATACCTAGTAATGGAATTGCTGGGTCAAATAGTAGTTCTGTTTTTAGCTCTTTGAGGAATCATCATACTGATTTCAACAATGGTTGAACTAATTTATACTCCCTCCAATAGTGTATAAGCATCCCTTTTTCTCCACAACCTCACCAGCACTTGTTGTTTTTTGATTTTTTATTAATAGCCATTCTGACTGGTGTGAGATGGTATCTCATTATGGTTTTGATTTGCATTTCTCTGATTAGTGACGTGGAGCATTTTAATACTGTTTATAACTGTAGCTTTATAATTGATTTAATCCCTAGGAAGGCTAATGTCCCCTGACCACCATCACCATTTCAGAAATTTTGTAGTTATTTTTACTGTTTTAATTTTAAATTTTTATTTGCTTTTTCATCAGTTTATCAAATTTAAAAAATCCTTGTGTATCATTATTAGAATTAAGTTAAATTTATAACGTGGAAATCCTAGTTGACATTTTGCCTTTCTATCAAAGGGAACAGTATATGTACTTTCCACCTTTCTCTCTTAGTTTTCATTTTAAACTAAAGAATGTTTGATTCTCTTTCTCAGGGGAAATTTGTCTTTAGGAAATAGAAAAAATATATACTTTTCTTTTTGGTTTTGGTCTTTAGATTTGGCTAAAATGTTCACCCTGAACTCATTCACCGATTTTATGACAAAATTATAATGGAAAAAAAAAGTTTGCTTTTATAAAGTTCTGTGAGTAATTGGTCTTGAATCACAGCGATGCCAAATCTGCTTTTTCAGTGTTTTGCAAGTTCTTCTAGGGTATCCTGTGGCTGTTTGCCAGGGATTAATATACCTTATTGTGGCTTAGGACTTCAATAGCAATGGTGAGGTCCCCAGATCAAGCACCACCAAGGCACACAGCATGTTTACATTTCCTAACCAGCCTCACTCTCATGCCAACATTCAAAGAGGACAACCTAAACAAATACTTATTAACTTGTTTGAATCTTGCCTTAAATTCTGCAAATGAAACCTGAACCTTCCTGAAATCAATTCCCTAGGTAATAAAAACATCCTTATCAATGTTGGGCATGTGCTATAATCATAGTGTCATTGTTTGGAGAAGAACATAGATTATGGCCAAATATCCCTTTCAGTTTGTGAGGAGCCACTGTGCGAATCTTATGAAACAGTTCTGACTTTTCTGCATGCTCTGACTTGCCATGAAATAAAGTACTTCCTCTCACAGCTAACCAAACCTTTTTCATTCCTCACTGCTTTAAGATTTAAGAGTGCCTGTTTCTAAGAGGTGTAATTTAAAATTATTATGCATTATACATCTGAGTTTTAATTGAAATTACTCCTGTTTGAGTAATTTCTAAAACATGAAACTCCTGCATGAGTTTCATGCCCACATAAAAATGGAAGTGGAGGGTACTGGCTGCTCTTAATTTAGTTAATGCAGCACACGTTCGAGGAACTCATTCTACTGTCTATTAATTTGGCCAGCTCTTAAGTGTTCTTGTTTGTTTTGTTTTGATTTGTTTTTTGTTTTGATTTGTTTTTTGTTCTGATTTGTTTTTTGTTCCTTCAGGAAGAATCAGAAAGAGAGAGTGATTGTTTTGGTGACTTGGTTTCAAATCCAAAATAAAACTGAGGTATGGAGTAGAGAGGGGTAGGTGAAGATCATACTGTGGTTAGTGTGTTCAGAAGGCAGTGATGTCTGAGCAGATGCATGAATTCCTGAAAGGGAGTCAGCCACATGAAGAGCTGGGGAGAAAGGGTTTTAGGCAGAGGAATAGTTAGGGAGAAGGCCCTAAGGGGTAGAGTCAAGCTTAATGTATTCAAAGGACAGGAAGGCAGCCAAGGTATCTGGCACCTGGTACAAAGGTGAGAGGAGTTGGAGATGAAGTTTAAGAATAGATGTGGTGTGCAGGTGGCTCCTGGTGATTCCACCCCCTGGAATTCATGCCCTTGTGTGATCCCCTCCCTGATCTCTGAGCTGGACTTGGTGACTCTCTTTTAATAAATAGCATATGGCAAAAGTGATGCAATATCACTCTGGGATTAGCTTATAAAAAACTATGACTTTTTGCTCTCTCCCTGTATTAGTCTGTTCTCATGCTGCTAATAAAGACATACCCAAAACTGAGTAATTTATGAAGGAAAGAGGTTTAATGGACTCACAGTTCTATATGGCTGGGGAGGCCTCAGACACTCAATCTCTGACCTTCCCCAGTTTTTATCTCCATATGGATATATTATCTACAATCACAGTGGAAGGCAAACGAGAAGCAAAGGCACATCTTACATGGTGGCAGGGAAGAGAGCTTGTGCAAAGGAACTCTCATTTATAAAACCATCGATCTCCTGAGACTTATTCACTAGTATGAGAACAGTATGGGGCAAACTGCCCTCATGATTCAATTATCTCCACCTTGCCCTGCCCTTGACATGTGGGGATTATTACAATGCAAGGTGAGATTTGGGTGGGGACACAAAGCCAACTATATGATTCTGCCATGGCCCTTCTCAAATTTCATGTTCTCACATTTCGAAAACAATCATGCCTTCCCAACAGTCTCCCAAAATCTTAACTCATTTCAGCATTAACTCAAAAGTCCACAGTCCAAAGTCTCATCTGAGATAAGGCAAGTTCCTTTAGCCTATGATCCTGTAAAACCAAAAGCAAGTTAGTTACTTCCTAGATACAATGGGGATATAGGCATTGGGTAAATACACCCATTCCAAATGGGAGAAATTGGCCAAAACTGAGGGGCTACAGGCCCCACACAAGTCTGAAATCCAGTGGGGAAACCAAATCTAAAGTTCTGAAATGATCTCCTTTGACTTCATGTCTCATATCCAGGTCACGCTGATGTAAGAGGTGGGCTCCCACAACCTTGGGCAGCTCTGCCTCTGTGGCTTTGCAGGGTACAACTGCCTCCTGGCTGCTTGCACGGACTGGTGTTGAGTGTCTGGCTTTTCCAGATGCATGGTGTAAGCTGTCGATAGATCTACCATTCTGGGGTCTGGAGGACAGTGGCCCCCTTCTCACAGCTCCACTAGGCAGTGCACCAGTCGGGACTCGGTGTGGAGGCTCCAACCCCACGTTTCTGTTTTTTAATTACATTTTTAAATTTTCATACGTTATTGGGGGAACAGGTGGTGTTTGGTTACATGAGTAAGTTCTTTAGTGGTGATTTGTGAGATTTTGGTGCACTCATTACTCAAGCAGTACACACTGCACTTAATTTGTGGTCTTTTATCCCTCACCCCCTTCCCATTCTTTCCCCCTGAGTCCCCAAAGTCCATTGTGTCTTTCTTATGGCTTTGCATCCTCATAGCTTAGCTCTCACATATGGGTGAGAACATATGATGTTAGGTTTTCCATTCCTGAGTTACTTTACTTAGAATAATAGTCTCCAATCTCATTCATTGCTTTTTATGGCTGAGTTTTATTCTGTCATATATATATATGTATATGAACTCAAACAAATTAGCAAGAAATATATATATATATATGCGCCACAGTTTCTTTACTCATTGATTGATGGGCATTTTGGTTGGTTCCACATTTTTGCAACTGCAAATTGTGCTGTTATAAACATGCATGTGCAAGAATCTTTTTCATATAATAACTTGTTTTTCTCTGGGTAGAAACCCAGTAGTGGGATTGCTGGATCAAATGGTAGTTCTACTTAAGGAATCTCCACACTGTTTTTCATAGTGGTTGTGCTAGTTTACATTCCCACCAGCAGTGTAGAAATGATCCCTGTTCACTGCATCCATGCCAACATCTATTTTTTTTTATTTTTTGATTATGGCCATTCTTGCAGGAGTAAGATTGTGTCACACTGTGATTTTGATTTGCATTTCCCTGATCATTAGTGATGTTAAACATTTTTTCATATGTTTGTTGGCCATTTGTGTATCTTCTTTTGGGAATTGTCTGTTCATGTCCTTAGCCCATGTTTTAATGGGATTGTTTTGTTTTCTTGCTTATTTGTTTTTGAGTTCATTGTAGATTCTGGATATTAGTCCTTCGTCAGCTGTATAGATTGTGAAGATTTTTCTCCCACTCTGTGGATTGTCTGTTTACTCTGCTGACCGTTCCTTTTGCTGTGCAAAAGCTCTCTAGTTTAATGAAGTCCACGTATTTTTATTTTATTGCATTTGCTTTTGGGTTCTTGGTCATGAAATCCTTGCCTAAGCCAATGTCTAGGAGAGTTTTTCCAATATTGTCTTCTAAAATTTATAGTTTCAGGTTTTAGATTTAAGTCCTTAATCAATTTTGAGGTAATTTTTGTATAAGGTGAGAGATGAGGATCCAGTTTCATTCTCCTACATGTGGCTTCCAATTATCCCAGCACTGTTTGTTGAATAGGGTGTCCTTTCTCCACTTTGTTTTTGTTTGCTTTGTTGAAGATCAGTTGGCTGTTTAAGTATTAGGGTTTACTTCTGGGTTCTCTATTCTGTTCTGTTGGTGTATATGCCTATTTTTATGGCCTCAGTACAGTTTGAAATCAGAAAGTGTGATGCCTCCAGATTTGTTCTTTTTGCTTAGTCTTGCTTTGGCTATGCAGGGTGTTTTCTTTGGTACCATATGAATTTTAGGATTTTTTTTCTAATCTGTGAAGAATGATGGTGGTATTTTAATGGGAATTGCATTGAATTTGTCAACTGCTTTTGGCAGTATAGTCATTTTCACAATATTGATTCTACCCATCCATGAGCATGGGATGTGTTTCCATTTGCTTGTGTCATCTATGATTTCTTTCAGCAGTGTTTTGTTGTTTTCCTTGTAGAGGTCTTTCACTTCCTTAGTTAAGTATATTCCTACGTATTTTATTTTTATTGTGGCTATTGTAAAGGGGTTGAGTTCTTGATTTGATTCTCTGTTTGGTCACTGTTGGTGTATAGAAGAGCTACTGATTTGTGTACATTGATTTTTGTATCCAGAAACTGCTGAATTCTTTGATCAGTTCTAGGAGTTTTCTGGAGTAGTCTTTAGGGTTTTCTAGGTAAACAAATCATCAGCAAACAGTTTGACTTCCTCTTTACCAATTTGGATGCCCTTTATTTCTTTCTCTTGTCTGACTGCTCTGGCTAGGACTTCCAGTACTATGTTGAAGAGTAGTGGTGAGAGTAGGCATCCTTGTCTTGTTTTAGTTCTCAGAGGGATACTTTTAACTTTTCCCCCATTCACTATTATGTTGGCTGTGGGTTTGTCATAGATCACTTTTATTACATTGAAGTATGTCCCTCGTATGCCAATTTTGCTGAGAGTTTTAATCATAAAGTGATGTGGAATTTTGTCAAATGTTTTTTCTGCATCTTTTGAGATGATCATGTGACTTGTGGTTTCGATTCTGTTTATGTGGTGTGTCACATTTATTGACTGGTGTATGTTAAACCATCCCTGCATCCCCACTTGATCATGGTGGATTATCTTTTTGATATGTTGTTGGATTTGGTTAGCTAGTAGTTAAGGATTTTAGCATCTATGTTCATCAAGGATATTGGTCTCTAGTTTTCTTTCTTTTTGGTTATATCCTTTCCTAGTTTTAGTATTAGGGTGATACTGGCTTTATAGAATGATTTAGGGAGGGTTTCCTCTTTCTCTGTCTTGTGGAATAGTGTCAATAGGATTGGTACCAATTCTTCTTTGAATGTCTGGTAGAATTCTGCTGTAAATCCATCTGGTCCTGGACTTTTTTTGTTGGTAATTTTTTTATTACCATTTCATTCTTGCTGCTTGTTATTAGTCTGTTCATAGCATCTAATCTTCCTGATTTAAGCTAGGAAGTTTGTATCTTTTCAGGAATGTATCCATCTCCTCTAGGTTTTCTAGTTTATGTGGATAAAGGTCTTCATAGTAGTCTTGAATAATCTTTTATATTTCTGTGGTGTCAGTTGTAATATCTCCCATTCCATTTCTAATTGAGCTTATTTGGATTTTCTCTCTTCTTGGCTCATTTTGTGGCCTATCCTATGGTCTATCTTGGAGAAAGTTCCATGCATTTTTGAATAGAATGTATATTCTGCAGTTGTTGGGTAGACTGTTCTGTAAATATCTGTTAACTCCATTTGTTCCATGGTATAGTTTAAATCCATTGTTTCTTTGTTGACTTTGTCTTGATGACCTGTCTAGTGCTATTAGTGGAGTATTGAAGTCCCCTCCTATTATTGTGTTGCTGTCTATCTCATTTCTTAGGTCTATTAGTAATTGTTTTATAAATTTGGAAGCTCCAATGTTAGGTGCATATATATTTAGGGTTGTGATATTTTCCTGTTGGACAAGGCCTTTTATCATTATATAATGACCCTCTTTGTCTTTTTAAACTGCTGTTGTTTTAAAGTTTGTTTTGTCTAATGTTAGAAATAGCTACCCCTGCTTGCTTTTGATGTCCCTTTGCATGGAATGTATTTTTCCATCCCTTTATCTTAAGTTTATATGAATCCTTATATGTGAGGCCTGTCTCTTAAAGGCAGCAGATAGTTGGTTGGTGAATTCTTATCCATTCTGCAATTCTGTATCTTTTAAGTAGAGCATTTAGGCCATTTATATTCAATATTAGTATCAAGATGTGAGGTACCATTCCACTCATCACGCTACTGGTTGCCTGTATACCTTGTTTTTTTTTTTAATTGTATTTTTGTTTTATAGGTCCTGTGAGATTTATGTCTTAAAGAGGTTCTGTCTTGATGTGTTTCCAGGATTTGTTTCAAGATTTAGAAGTCATTTTAGTAGTTCTCGTGGTGCTGGCTTAGTAGTGGCACATCCTCTCAGTATTTGTTTGTCTGAAAAAGACAGCATCTTTCCTTCATTTATGAAGTTTAGTTTCACTGGGTACAAAATTCTTGGCTGATAATTGTTTCATCTGAGGAGGCTGAAGATAGGGCCCCAATCCCTTCTAGCTTGTAGGGTTTCTGCTGAGAAATCTGCTGTTAATCTTACAAGTTTTTCTTTATAGGTTACCTGGTGTTTTTGCCTCACAGCTCTTAAGATTCTTTCCTTTGTCTTAACTTTATATAACAGATGGAAGTGTGCCTAGGCGATGATCTTTTTGTGATGAATTTCCCAGGTGTTCTTTGAGGTTCTTGTATTTCGAAGTTTTAGTTCTCTAGCAAGGCAGGGGAAGACTTCTCAATCAGTTCAAATTGTTATAAAGTTCAATTGGAGGTTTTCTTCTCCCTGTGGCCTTTTCCCAGTGCCTCTGGAAGCCATCCTTAAGGACTCCTGTGAGGTGAGGCAGAAATGGCTTGCTAGAGGACCCAGAAGGCCCACAGGGATTTTTCCACTCCTTTCTCTACCCCTGTATTTCACTCAACTCTCTAAATCAACTCAGCTTCAGGTAACATCAGAATCTTCTCCTGTAGTCTACACCTTCAGGTTCCCCAGTGAGGGTGTGTGTTTAGGAGTGGACAATATCCCTTTCTCACTTCCACTGTTTGAGCACTCAAAGCATTTAGACTGTCTCCTGGGTCCTGCAGGAGCAATCTGCTTCCTTCAGAGGGTCTATGTGTTCTCTTGGCTTTCCTAATGTATTCCTGCAGTTGCTCTTCAGTCAAAGTTCACGCTGCAAGCCTCCATGTGCTGTTCTGTGCACCTGAGTGGGAGCTTAAATCTAGTCCTGCCTCTCATCTGCCATGATCTCTCCATCTAGAAGTTAGTTTTGCAGGCTGGGAAGTCCAAGATCAAGAGGTCAGCATATTTGGTTTCTAGTGAGAGCTCAGTCTCTGCTTCATAAATGGCACCTTGTAGCTGTGTCCTCTCATGGGGAAAGGACCAACCCCACATTTCCCTTCCATACAGCCCTAGCAGAGGTTCTTCATGAGGCCAGCCCACCTTCCGCCACCCCGCGCCCCACAGCAAACTTCTGCCTGGACATCCAGGAGTTTCCAAACATCCTCTGAAATCTAGGCAGAGGTTCCAAAACCTCAATTCTTGACTTCTGTGTACCTGCAGGCTCAACACCATGTGGAAGCTGCCAAGGCTTGGGGATTGTACCCTCTGAAGTCATGGCCTGAGCAGTACCTTGTCCCCTTTTAGCATGGCTGGAGCAGCTGGGACACAGAGCACCAAGTCCCTAGGCTGTACACAGTGGTGGGCCCTGGGCCTGACCCACGAAACCATTTTTTCCTCCTAGGCCTCTGGGCCTGTGATGGGAGGGGCTGCCATGAAGCTCTCTGATGTGCCCTGGATACATTTTCCCCATTGTTTTGGTAATTAACATTTGGCTCCTCGTTATTTATGCAAATTCTTGCAGCTGGCTTGAATTTCTTCTCAGAAAATGGCTTTTTCTTTTCTATCACATCATCAGTTTGCAAATTTTTGAACTTTTATGCTCCACTTCCTTTTTAAACATAAGTTCCAATTGTAAACATATTTTTGTGAATACATAAAACTGAATGATTTTAATAGCACCCAAGTCACATCTTGAACACTTTGATGCTTAAAAATTTCTTTTGCCAGATGCCCTAACTCATCTCTCAAGTTCAAATTTCCACACATTTCTAGGGCAGGGGCAAAATGCCACCAGTCTCTTTGCTAAAGCATAACAAGGGTCACCTTTACTCCAGTTCCCAATAAGTTCCTCTTCTCCATCTGAGACCACCTCAACCTGGACTTTGTTGTTCATCTCACTATCAATATTTTGGTCAAAACTATTCAACAAGTCTCTAGGAAGTTCCAAATTTTCCTACTATTTTTGTCTTATTCTGACCACTTAGAACTGTTCCAACCTCTACCTGTTACCCAGTTACAAAGTCATTTCCACAATTTTGGAACAGCAGCTCCCCACTCTTTCGATACTACTTTATGGTATTAGTCTGTTCTCATGCTGCTAACAAAGACATACTTGAGACTGGGTTATTTATAAAGGAACAAGGTTTAATGGATTCACAGTTCCACATGGCTGGGGATGGTCTCACAATCATGGTGGAAGGCAGAGGAGAAGCAGAGGCACATCTTACATGCCAGCAGGGAAGAGAGCTTATGCAGAGAAACTTCCATTTATAAATCCATTAGATCTTGTGAGACTTATTTACTATCATGAGAATAGTATCAGAGAAACCACCCCCATGATTCAATTATCTCCACCTGACCCTGCCCTTGACATGTGGGGATTATTGACATTCAAGGTGAGATTTGGGTAGGGACACTGTCAGACTGTGTCATTGCCTTTCTGTCTCTCTTTTTGGCTCTTTTTGGCTCACCTCTTCTGGTGAAGCAACCTGCAATGTTTTGAGATGCTCTATGGAGATATCTATGATCTATATCCAAGGAACTAGACGTGGCCTTTGGCCAATAGCCAGTGAATAATGAGGCCCTCACACAAACAGCCCACAATGAACTGAATCCTATGAACTACTGCATGAGTGAGCTTGGAACGGGATCTCCCTAAGTTGAGCACTGAGATGACTTGCAGCCCTATGCAATTCCTTGAATGACACCCTGACACAGAGGACCCAGTTAAACTGTCTTTGGATTTCTTATCTACAGAAACTGTGAAATAATAAATGTTGTCATTTCAAGTCACTATGTTTTGGGGTAATTTGTTATATAGTAATAGATAAATAATACAGGTAGGTAGGGTCAGATCATATTGAGATTTATGGGCTATGATAAAGAGTTTGTATTCTCATTACAGTACAGGGAAGGATATGACCACATTTTAAAAGATCACTTTGACAGCTGTGTGGGGGAACTAACAGCACAGAGGCAAGAGCAGAAGTGGAAGAACTAACTAGGAGGCCCTCACAGAAGTATGTTTGGACATAGTGCTGATATAACTCGCTGGCTATTGGATGTAGGGGATAAAGGAAACAGAAGAATTACAGTTGCTTTCTATGATTTTGGCTTGATTAACTGGATAGATGAATGAGCCATTTGCTGAGATAAGGTTAGAGGAAGAATTAAGTTGGGATAGATATGGAAATATTCATGTCGAAGATAATATATCCACATAGAGATGTAAATAGGGAAAAGTCAGAGGTTCAGAAATGTCTGAGTATGTATGGAAGATGGGTGGGGCAGTTCTTTGGGTGAATCTACTTACATGAGTGCTCAGAAGCCTCTTGAGAAAGAACTAGCCTAGCCTAAGAGAAGTCAAGATGCTTTATTTGTTTGAAAGAAAAGAAGCCAAAGTTAGGGTTGGTAAGCCTGTGTATACCACCTCATCTTCTAGCTTAGGCCACATGTGCTAGGGTAAGGGGGATACAGTAACAGCCTCAATAAAAATAAAAATAAACACTTTTAATAACATCTCCATTGATTCAACATTTATCAGTCCAAGGGACAGAAGTTCTGCAGAAATGGGAGATGGTGGTCCCAGAACAGACATCAGCACTTATGATATGAGGCAGCCTTGACTTGCATATTGATGGGTTTAAGCAATGTTATTGGTGGTGTTGTCAACCACTGGTGATGACCACTTCTGTGAGCTGCAGTAACATTGCTGCCACTTTTGTCCTCAGTAGTGATAGGAGCTATCACTGCAGAAACAGAGAAAATGGTGGATGCCTCATTTTAGCCAAGAAGGCCCTTCTTGGGAATTTTCTTTTGTTTAGGAATTTGAAACGGGTCGAGCTTTCTCAATTGGGATGGAATTGGACTTTTATCAGGAACCGATTTCTACCCCAGAAAACAGGGGATGTAGAAGAGTCATTAAAAGAAAAAAACTTCTATATTTGTTCAAAAATTGTCAAGAACATTAGCTCTTGAGCATACAATGTACACATATAAAATCCTAGATGATATTAATACTATTTACTATTTAGACAAGAAATTGATGTGCTTTATGTTTTGAATGTTTATGTTCAAAAGAACATCATAGGTGAGTGTGTCTATTTTCATCCTACTTCTCAGGAAAATCATGGATACATTTTATTCTCAGTTATGTTTATACTTATGGTTGACACATTTGCTTTCTCCTCAATATGTTTTCATTTTATAACCTCATTTCTTAATCTTGTTAAGATTCTTTTACTGTATGTCCTTTCAAGTTTTTCTTCTTCCAAGAAAAATGAGGGTGTTAAATAAGACATTTTAGGGTGACTCAATATTGAATTATAAATATCCTTAGCATTTTTTAATACCATGCAATATGGCATAAATTTTGTTTTCATATGTCACTCTTTAGTTTTAAATACTTGTCATTTCTAAACAGGAAAAAAGATTCAAACTATTGAACTCCTTTTTGTCTTTGACCGCGCCCCCCTACCCCCGCCCCACCTCTGCCTTTTTTTTTTCAAATACAAAGGTTTGGAACATTGAGCTTCTTGAGAGCTAACTGCTTTGAGAAAAAATTTGCAGCCTAGGGGAGGTTAGTTTTTTTTTTTTTTTTTTAATGAGAAAGTTAACTGAGTAGAAAGAGTATAAAAATGTTAGCAAATGTGCTCCAAATATTTGCTCTAATATACTCAAAATAAAATTTTTCTTTAGTTGATTTCTATTTCTTCCACACTACCCTTGTTTTTAAAATTATAGCACATATTATCTTTCTTGAGCACAGCATTTATTACTTCTGAATTTATTACTTCTGATATGATTCATGAATTAATGACCAGCAAACTTGATCGTATAGAAAAAATATTATATATTAAAATTTCAGATGTGATAAGATGAAATTACGAATAGGGTTGATACACATTGTATTATGCCACTACTTATTGAGAAAAAAATCTTCTGAATCCTTACCTACTATTATATTTTTCTATTGAAATTAATCTTATATATAGTTCAACATTTAGAAAAACTGATGAGAATTGAAAAGCCTGGAAAGAGATTCTTCTGTTAAAATTAGATGATGCTGTGGGATCTCTTTCTAGTTGGTATTCCTAGACCTGACCCTAAGGGTTAATTAGGGTGAATCAGTTAATGCCTAAAAATGTTCAAATGAGTTACCCACTGCTTAAAAATCAAGAGTTGGCCATATATTCACCTCTTTAGGGGTGTTAAGTTTTGAACACTGGAACACTGGTTTTTCAAGTGGAACACTATCACTTGAATTTGCAATCTGACATTTATACTCTGCTAATCTACCTTCAGGGAAAATGTGTCAGTCTGTTTAAGTGGCAGAATTAGAGACAGCCTTAAAAAGCAATCAGATTCTTATATGATCATTCCTTCTCTATCAAGAATAAAATCAATCTCAACTTTTATTGGGTACATATACTTAGCATGCATTGTTATTCCTGGCCTCATTTGATATGTTTACTAGTTAGCTGACTCTTACATTACTAATCCAATATCTATGCCACTTTTTTGGTATTATCTGCTTTTATGTGAAATTATATAAGAAATTGCCCCCATAACCAAGAATATAAGTAAAATAAGAGGTTGGGTTTATCACCCTAAAATATAAATATTTAATAACATTTAAATTTATTTACTTTTTCACAGGTAAGTGCTAATTTCAAATAGCATCATAAAATGTCATTACATTATGAAAATAATAAGGTGCTCGCATGTGCCAACCCACACCTAACAAAATACCCTACACATAGTAGAGGCTCAGTAAAAACTTATGGGATAATTTAATATGTCTGACTTGAGATTTGACAACGAACACAATTTTGAAAATTAATTTTTTTAATTTGTGTTCATTCAACAAATTCTTCTTGATAGATTTACCTCAATAACTAGGGATGTAGCTGGCCTCAGGGATTTCAAAGACTAAAACAATGTTTTTAGGTCTGTCTCTCTGTTCGTCCTGCTCTGTTTCTCTCTGCTGGTTGCCACATTCTCCCTATTTCAGACGAACTTCCCTCATGTGGTGAGAGCAGGAGTTCATGGCCATAAGCTGCTTTAAGTTAGGGACCCAAAGGGAATAGGGACCTCCTCCCTTTATAGAGCCTATTTATAGCATCCCAGAGAAGGACTGTGTTCCTATTGGTCTGGCTGGGATCATGTGTCTATCCTTGGCCCAGGTATAATGGCCAAGGAGATGCATTGCTAGCCTGGGCTGGGCCACATGCCCGCCTTTGTGCCTAAGGTTATAAATTATTGTAATTAGCAGTTAGAGACACATAGAGTATAGGGGGAAGGTGAGTAGATGGTGGTAGCTCACCAAAAGAAGTAGGAGTGTTGTTACAAGAAGAACGTTGAAAGTCCATCTAGGCAGACAAAACAAATAGATATCTCTGACACATGTTCCTGTTTGTTGGAGTCTGAGCTGGATAGTGGTCTTTCTGCTGTGTGTGCACTCAGTAAAGTGGGGGAGAAAAATATGAACGTTGACAAATGGCAATTAAAGAGGAAAGTTCTGGGGGGCAGACCCAAAATGCCACAGCCCAGAGGAAATATTGTGCTTGGGGAAGCCTAGAATCCCTTCTCAGAGATGGTGACATGAAAAGTGGATGGGAGTTCCCAGGGTGTGTGTGTGTGTGTGTGTGTGTAGCATTCAATACACATTTGTTGGCTGCATGAATAAAAGAATGATAAAATAGCATTTGAGGCAGAGAATCAGCTTATACAAAGGCAAAGGCTGTGAATGGCTGTCATATTGGGGAATGATGAGAAAGTCATTTGGTCTGTCCTTTTAAATGGGAGGTATTTGGGCCAGGGACAGTGGCTCATATCTGTAATCCCAGAACTTTGGGAGGCTGAGGCAGGAGGATCTCTTGAAGCCAGGAGTTTGAGACCAGCCAGGGCAACATAGCGAGGACCTGTCTTTATAAAAATATTAGCCACGCATGGTGGCACCTGCCTGTAGTCCCGGCTACTTGGGAAGCTAAGGCAGGAGGATTGCTTGAGCCCAGGAATTTCAGGCTGCAGTGAGCTATGATCATGCCACTGCGTTCCAGCCTGGGCCACAGAGTTATAGATAAATAAATAAATAAATAAATGTCTCTAAATAAATAAATAAATAGATAGACAGATAGATAGAAGTGTTTGAAAGAGAAGGTAACAGGAAGAGGTGAGTCTTGAGGGCTTACGAGATCCATTGATTTATTCAACAACTATTTACTGAGCACCTATGTAATGTGGCAGGCACATATAATAAAAATAATCTAAAACAATTGCATTGAATTTCATTCAGTATGTGATAAGAGGAGTGACATGATCAGAAATGAGTTTCAAAAGATAATTTTGGCAACAACGTATGAATGTACCTTACAAAGGAAAAGTAAGATACTTGTTCATTTATTTTTTCTGTGATTTATTTATTCCACTCTGATGTGCCCACTTCTTGAGTCATTTAATTCCTTCCTCACCATCTGCCTTGATAATTCTGGCATTTCTATTTCATTTAGTGAGGGCTATCATTTTCTCCAAGCTTCCCGGAGCCACCCTACCAATGTGTTTGGATTGTCTCCCTGGATCCTTGCCAACGTGGTGAGCTCTATGTCACAGGAGTGCTGCCATGACATAAACTCTTCCCCATCCAGTTTACGTTCTGCTCCTGGTGATCTAGTACTCTTAGACTCCAGTCCTTTGTGTACTCTTCTGGTTTCTGTGGGACCTCTTGGGGTCCTGTGGCAATATTAAGGTATAATCCCTTTGTTTTCTTAGCAGACCCAATACTACTTCAGTGGGATTATAGTTTGACTTGGTTATTGGTCTGGTGGCCAGGAGGTGGGAGTAGATCAAGAGTGCCCTGTGTATTCATGTGTGTGTATGTGTTTAATATTATAAGGCAGAAGTTTCTTAATACTTTTTAAGAAAGGAGAGGGTCACTAGACTTTAACTGGGAGGAGTGGGCCACTTCTGCAGGCCCAAAGGGCTCAGGAAAAATTGAGGATATAAGATTTTTGAATGTATCAATGCAGATATCCCATATCTTAACTTCCCGCTACTTCCCAGTCAGGGCTCTGATCTTGGTGTAGCAAATGAGTCAAAGTTGAGAGTACAACTTCTCCTGGAGCTCTGCTAGTCTTAAATTAAGTCATGAGTCTAACCCTCCCAAGTTTTTCTTGCCAAATGATATGGTTTGGCTCTGTATCCCCACCCAAATCTCATGTTGAATTGTAATCCCCAGTGTTGCAGGTGGGGCCTGGTGGGAGGTGATTGGAATGTGGGGATGGTTTCTGATGGTTTAGCACCATTCCCCTAGTTCTGTCTTATGATAGAGTTTTCACGAGATCTGGTGGTTTGAAAGTGTATAGCACACCCCACACCCCTCTTTGCTCTCTTCCTCCTGCTCCGGCCATTTAGATGTGCCTCCTTCCTTTTTGCCTTCTGCCATGATTGTAAGTTTCCTGAGGCCTTCCCAGCCATGCTTCCTGTATAGCCTGTGGAACCACAAGCCAATTAAACCTCTTTTCTTTATAAATTGCCCAGTTGCAGGTAGTTCTTTATAGTAATATGAGAACGAACTAATACAGTATCTGGTTGTAAAAAATGAGAGTCTCTTTTTATACTGCCTAGGAAGGGCCGCCTCTACCCTGCTTGAATAATTATATTTTAATTAATGATTACTCACTCTCAGCTATTTACTATCTTTCCCCAAAACATCAGTTGATCCTACCAACATGAACTACAAATCCCTGCTATGCTGCATCAGCCCATGCATTCCCTTCCACTGGTACACAGGTCTAGCTCTCCACTGAGGAAAATTTTGACAATTGAACTGTTACTTATGCCAGGGGCTCTCTGTGCTCCCCCTACTACCAATGAAGGGGTCCTATGAGCTGGCCAGCTATTGATACAGCTGATACAACATCCCACTTCAGAGTCTGCTTCCTTGGACCAACATCTGAGACAGATTTGGGTGAAAGAACTTTTTCAGAGAGTGCATGAATTCAACATCTAGGGTGACTAGGAAGCAGGATCGAACCCAGAAGTTGAACTACAATGCACTTGCAACAAAGCCCTCAATCAACCCTGAGGCCTGTAATGCCTTTGATTGACCAGTCATTAGAAGCGAGGAGTGGGTGAGGGAGCTGTCTTTAGTGCAGGACAATGCCTGGAGATGGATGCGGCTGAGAACTGTTGGCCACCAATGCACACAACAACTGGGGAGTAAATTCTGGAGCAGGATCTGGGCTAGCATCTGGGACCTTCAAGCATTCCGTGGACATGGAGAGGTGGGGCAGGTCTTCCCTTACTAGTGAGTTTAGTCTTCATCCTGTGGAAGGAGGTACAGGAATCACAAGTAGGCTGATTATCCTAACAATAAGAGTGTTAAAGGGATAAAGAATGTGCAGAAAAGATGTAGAAAAGAAATTGCCTTTTCTTTTGAACAAAAGCTGGGGAGTTCTCAACATTGAGTATATTCAGTAAATTGGTCTGACTTTTTAAAAGCTATCTATAGCAAACACTTTATTTAAAAGTTTCCTACAGAAAAATAATAACTTTTTCAATGAGTTTGAT
Source organism: Hylobates moloch (assembly GCF_009828535.3). Classification (NCBI taxonomy): domain Eukaryota; kingdom Metazoa; phylum Chordata; class Mammalia; order Primates; family Hylobatidae; genus Hylobates; species Hylobates moloch. Next base: position 140,845,782 of record NW_026652279.1, read on the forward strand.
AATCTGTACATTATGAGTTCCTTCCTTTTAGACTCTGGCTGAAAGAGTAGCTTTTATAATGTGATTTTTGAAAATATGAAGTTTCATAGGCACACAAAGCCTGCTTCTTAGGAGTAAGGGAAGATACTATGCACAGACTCTAAAGAGTGCTAATTTTTCTTCTCTGATAGGACTAAAACTTACTTGGTACATGTGTAAACAAGAGATCATTCATAATTTGTAGGGTTTTTGGAGAAAGAAGATGTCTGCATTACTGGCAGCATTTCTTCTATATGCAATATTAATTTTTTGCTAAGTCATTTTGTTGCTTTGTTTTTTTTCTGACAAACTCTGATTATGACAAAACAATCCCCCAAAACCTTACTTTATACACATAATTTTGTATACTTCTTATTTTTATATGCTTTTTTATTATGTTAAAATATAAACTTAGGCACATTAAAATTCATGGAGTTTATTTGAGCAGACTGATTTATGAATTGGGCAGCTCCAAACAGACCACATGTGGCTGGAGGCTCTGTCCAAGGGAAATGAGGGGAAGGCTTTTATAGGGTGAACACGGAAACAAAGCAAAAAGTATTTGATTGGTCATGGTGGAGCAGTAGCCTTATTTGGATCATTTCAGTGGAAAGTCCCTAGTTAGAGGTTAGCTGACAGTTTCTGCTTGGTTAAGCTTAAATTTTGTTTTACTGTTTATACTGAGTTGGGTTTCAATTTGCTTACATAGGAACCCAGGGTGCAGGAGCCACCTCAGTTTGATGACCTCCCAATTAATTATTTTAACAGTTATTATTGCCTACTTTTAAGGATGAGGACACTGAGGCTCTTAGGAATTACATGAATTGCCAGATTCCACAATTCTGCCTCCCAGGGCCTGTGACCTTTTCTAATACTACAAGACCTTTATTTGTAGTCTCTTGCAGCCAGATAACTTAGCAGTTTACCTATAATTCAGAAGCAGAAGAGGGGGGAGGGGAGGGTGGAGGACAGAGAGTGTGAGCCCTTCTGAAATGAATCCAACTACATGGCATAAAAGAAGTTTCATTCTGCCTTGGGCAGTGAAACACCTTGGACCCACCCTGGATATAGAAAGGGAGAAAAAGACCAAAGGGATGTGAAGAATTCAAGAGATTTACCCCAGGGTAGGGAAGTGATTCTGATGAAATGGCACCTGAAAACCACATTTGTTCTGGGAGGCTGAGACCAGGAAAGATGTAGACATTTTCTTGGAAAAAGTTCAAACAAGAAGTCAGGAAGATGATTGAGGGGTTGAAGGCACTGACTTAGGAGGACAGGTTAAAGGAATTAAATAGGTTCACCTTGGCTTAGAGAAAGCAAAGATAGGCCTTGATAACCATCTGTAATTATTTGGATGTCTAAATATTAAGGAAGGTAAAGTGCTACTTGGGGTAGAACAAAGGAGTATAATTACATGAAAATTAAGACAATGAAAAACGAGTATGAAACAATTCATGTTTACAGGAAAGTTCACAGCAGGTCTATTATCAACTTTGTGGTGTTAAAGGACCATTTTACAATAGACAAAAACTGCAGTACATAGTTTCATTACCTCAAAAATATTCTTGTTATGCTGTAAATTGTATTGAACTTGAATTCAGATATTAGCTATGAAAAATGCTATGGGATTGTACCACACAGATTACATCATCATTCAGCTGGGCACCAGGGACACTCCTTTTGCCATTTATTCCTGGCCTGCAATTGACCCAAGGTGACGGGAAAGGCCCTGGACATCCCCTCCAGGAAAGAGGTTCAGTGACCAAAGAGGGTAGCTGAACACCAGAGGACACCTGGAGCAGTCAGTGCAGGGGCAGGGGCTGGGCAGGGTTGTGGTTTACTCTATGTTCCGTGATGAAGCAGCTATGAATGTCAAACACATACTGTGCCCTTGATTTTAAGAACCTTGGTTTGAATAACCTTGGTTTTTGGATTCTGTCTTTGACTCTTCTGCTATTTTAAAGTGTAATCTTTACCTCTTTGTGTGTTATATGCTGCTTTTATAAGCTGGTCAGAAAATGCTTATATTTGATAAATATTTGCATTCCTTAATTACTTATAAAGTATTTTGAAATAGTATATGGAATTCCTAATATATACTTATTTTCACCCATACGCTTGTATCTTGAGTGTTGATTTACTTTTGGGAGGAATGTCCCTGTTGAGACAGAGCAGGGACCCCTCTTAGGGGCTTGTTGACCCCCCCAAAGCAGGGTTATAAAGGAAAATCTTGAGCTCCTTTGAGGGAAATTCCAGGCATCTAGCTAGCCTTGAAAAGTAAATAAGCAGCCTCATAAGTAAGAAGGTAATAGTAACTTAAAACAATCACCAAGGAGGTTAGAGTCAGATGTTTTGTTCCCTATAGAAACTAAAGCTAACATCTTAACCATGTCACTGAGTTTTTCAGAATCCAGACCCACACCAAATAGATCCACTGGCACGTAGACCTCAGATAAGGGGAAACTAAGGACTGAACTCTGACCTCTGCTTTTTGTTCTAAATTTCTTCCTGAGGGGCCTGGAGGAGGTCATGCCTACAAGCCAGAGCTGACATTCTTTTCTGCTGATCCCAAGTTTTTAGACAAAGCTTTGCCTCCTTAACCAATCATGAATCAGAAAGTCTTTGAAGTCCACTTATGATCTGGGGATCCCCACTTCTAGATGTCCTGTCTTTTTAGGTCAAATTAATGTTTAGCCTCCATGTATTGACTTATGACTTTGCCTGTAACCTCTGCCTCTCTGCTTGTAAAAATTCTTACCTGTATGCCATCAGGGAGTTTGAGTTTTAAGTGTGAGATGCCCAATTCTCTTTGATTGTCATTTTGCAATAAATGCCTCACTTTATTTCATGGATTTCCTGATGTCAGTGTTTGGCTTTGCTGCACCAGGCACACGGGCCCCAGTTCTGTTCAATAACACCGTCGTGAAGCATTCATTCCTTTTTTTTATTTTCAAATTCTTGTGGACCAATACTTTTTAGAATACAATTAATTATGAGAAAAATGAAATTAAAAACCTCTAAGACATACAAACTACAAATCCTTGATTTATTTATTTTTATATTTAACACAGAAAATTTACATCATAAATTGTTACAAAATTTCTCAGCACTTAACAGTTCCGTGCTCCACACAAAAGTGCCTGGTTCTACTTTGGATTCTGCCATTTCCTGATCATGCTGCCTTGGGCAACACATTTACCCACCTAGAGCATGAGTTTCCTTGTCCCTGAAATGGACATAACAATTCCTGTCCCTTGGGCGTGGTGAAGATCATGGGGCAGGAAGGAAGGGAGCTTGGCTTGTAACTAGTGAGATGCTAATTACACAGGACAGAGCGTGTGGGCGAAGTGGATCCTGTCGGTGTGATGTAACTGAAAAAGTTCTTTTTCATTCATGGCAAACAAGTCAGTTGTTTATCCAGTTATATTTCTTACATTTAAGGAACTGCCTTAAATTCTGAACTATTTAATTTTGAATGTTTTTCTTTTAGGAATTTTTTTCATATTTTACTGGCCAGGGACCCACTGATGTAGGTCTCAAGAAGTTATATGTATCAGAATAACTTTGGAGCTTCATCAAGTTATTCAGATTGACCCCTTGCACCAGATTTGACATATCCCCCTTTTCCCAGGCTGGGATCTACTTTTTCTAAGTTAATACATTTTGTGTCTTCCCCAGGATTTTGGCAGGTGTCCATAGTACATATCAAAACATGAAAGGGGTGAAAGAATGGGGACAGGGCAAAGTTGTATAGCTTTGAAATTTCTCACGGGACATTCTGATACCCCAGCCTTCAACCCTCATTTGAAGACAGTTCTCTACATAGTGTTAGAAGGGCTTACAAGTAATTTTCAGGGACTCATGTTGAGAACTTAAGAAGTACAGGTGTTAGTAGCATGAGAAGTACCTACAGATTAATTGGGGAAATAAGCTGGGGACAACTAAGTAATATGAAGGCCATCTATGTAGCCTGAACTATCATTGCGTGTTAAAGTAACAGATTCACCATAATGAAGATTTAGGCAAGAGGAAGACATGCTTAGCTTTCAATGGGCAGCAGCCTGCTAAGTTACTGAACTTTCAATAAAGGATATAACGGGTCTGATTTTGCTTGGCTGTTTTTCAGATTTTCTGTGCTTTAAAAAGATTTTGTGAATCATAGAATGTCTTCTGTTTCCTGGAGGGTTTGCTGTGAACCTTCCATAGAAGACGGTATGCCATTTTACCACTTTGTTTATAAAATTTATTCATATTGGTATATTCATTCAATTACTCATTTAATAAATTCTTAGTCATTAAATGTAGAAGACAATAACAAAATGAGGTGATTGATACATCCTTTCATACAACATTATTTTGTGATTTTGTTATATGACAAGTGGTACATACATGCAAAAGAAAACCTCAAACGACATTCTCAAATAGTAACTTAGAATCATGAAGCTGCTCAGAAAATATTATACATGCAGTTTAATCTCACGTCTTTTGTTTAGCACACAATTATTTATTAGATTCTTATGGTTCTGTTGGTTTAAGACTTTGTGAAGTGTTTGGAAAAAGGTGTGGCTAAAAGTAAGACATTTGAAATGAAGTCATCTAGTGCAGTAATATAGGGGGAAGAGTTTCTAAAACTTAAGTTCACTGTTCAGGAGGCTGTGGGTTAGAGATTCAAACAGAGCTAAGTACTTATTGGGGCTTAATAATTTCCTAGCTCTATGACCTTGGGCCAATTAAATAATTTACCAGATCTCCAATTTTTTCACCTGTAAAATGGAGCTAATCTTGCCTTTCTTAAAGAATTGTTATAAGGTTTAAATAAGAAAAAATTTAAAGGTAACTAGTATGTTGCCTAGTAAAAGATATTAAATATGATAATATTAAATATGAGTTTCCCTTCCCTTTAGGGGGCTTTTGAGGTTTCAGATTTGCACAGTCAGTTCGTTTGTCACCACTGATGAGACACATAAACTGAACTGAAAATTGTGAAGTCTACATACCCTTGAATAAATGAAGATGACAGTCAGATTTTTGCTTCTCAATATACCAATACTTTGTTTCTACTTCAGTGAGAAAATAGTTTCTTAACCTCAAGTTTAATCATTTGATTCATATTTTAATAGTAGTTATTTTAACAGTCCTTTTATTTGTTTTACGTTCATTTCATGTCCCACAAAAGTACAATGAGATTGATTAAAATTGGAGTAATTTTAAAGCTATCTGGAATGTTGTAGTCAGGGGATACTATCCTGAATCTTGTAGCAGTTCCCTCACTGACTGCTTCTGACAGATATTTTCATGGTTCTCACACAGGAAACAGTAATAACAGTGTTTATTCCAACAGTCCTGCTCAGGAGTTAATGTAGTATGAATACAGTAAGTCCTCACTCAACATCATCAATATATTCTTAGAAACTGCAAACTTCAAGTAAAACAACATTTAATGAAACCAGTTTTACTCTAGGCATTTTTTTCCTCCCATTAACTTTATAACAAAATGACATTGAACAAAACAATATTATTTGAGGACCTGCTGTACTTGTTTTTGCAACAATTTGCCTTTAAAAAAAAAATGCTTATCCATGTTCTGATACTGTTACATTTAGTCTTGACATGTCTAGAACTTTCCAATCACGTATTTCTCTTCTTTTCTTGTGTATCCTTGTATTTAAAATGATAATTTTAAATCTACCTATTATTCTCAACGAACTTCAGGATATAATGCTAACTGTTGTAATAAGTTTCTTTTCTTTAAGAGAAACTGTTAGTTATCTTTCCTCAGTATCACAGGCTTATATCCTGACAAGACCAACCAACAGGTATTGTTAGTTGTTTTAACAAAATGTTTGAATGATATAACTGAAGTTGTATATCATTAAATAAATATCAACAACAAAAAAGCAGAAAACAAGAAAAGTTTCTAGGCATGAAGTATAATGTATGGAGAATCTTTTAAAATATAATTTAATATTTTAGTAGAAATGCATATCACATTTTTGTGGTTAATCATTCCATGTTACTCAATCTTCCCATTCAGCGGAATGTGAGCCACTTGAGGTTGCAGGTTTGTTTTAATGAATGTGGGTGTGAGACACAGTTAAGCATGGGATTAAAACAGAAACACTAGTCCATTGCAGTGTTATTCACAATAGCCAAAAAATAGAAGCAACCCCAATGTCCACTGATTAATAAATAAATGGATAAACAAAATGCGGTATATACATGTAACAGAATATTATTCAGTCTTAAATGGGAAGGAAATTCTGACACATGGTACAACATGGATGAAACTTGAGGACATTTTGCTAAGTAAAATAAGCTAGTTGTAAAAAAGACAGTTACTGTATAATTCTACGTAAATGAGGAACCTAGCATAGTCACACTCATAGAGGCAGAAGATAGAACAGTGGTTACTAGGGGCTTGGGGAGTGGGGAGATGGGGAGTTGTTTAATAGGTACAGCATTTAGTTTTTCAAGATAAGAGTTCTGGAGATTGATTGTACAACAATGGAATGTACTTAACACTACTAAACTGTATACTTAAAAATGGTTAAGATGGTAAATTTTATGTTATGCATATTTTACCACAATGTAAAAAATGACTCTAGCTTAAAATCCAAAAAGGCTAACAATAATTGGGATAGGTGCTGTGGCTCATGCCTGTAATCCCAGTGCTTTGGGAGGCTGAGGTGGGAGGATAGCTTGAAGCCAGGAGTTTGGGACAGCCTAGGTGACATACTGAGACTCCATCTCTATTAAAAAAAATATATAGCTGGGTGTGTTGGTGTGTGCCTGTAGTCTTAGCTATCAAGGAAGCTGAGGCAGGAGAATTGCATGAGCCTAGGCGTTCAAGGTTGCAGTGAGCTATGCTCTTGCCTCTGCACTCCAGCAGCCTGGGCAACACAGCAAGACCCTGTCTCTTAAAGAGAAAAAAGTACTTTGGGAGGCCAAGGTGGGTGGATCACGAGGTCAGGAGACAAGACCATCCTGGCTAACACGGTGAAATCCCATCTCTACTAAAAATACAAACAAATAAATAAATAAAATAAAAAATTAGCTGGGCGTGATGGCGGGCACCTGTAGTCCCAGCTACTCGGGAGGCTGAGATGGGATAATGGTGTGAACCCCGGAGACGGAGCCTGCAGTGAGCCGAGATCGTGCCACTGCACTCCAGCCTGGGCGACAGAGCGAGACTCCGTCTCGAAAAATAAAAATAAAAAAAAGAAGAGAAAAAAATGCACTGTAGTCTACAAATCTTTTTTTCTCCTCCACTTTATGACCTTATATACTCCACTGTACAACTTATGAACTGTAATAACCTCAGTATTGGGATATCAGGAATGTGATTTTTCAATTAGAGATATCTGTCCATGTGATTCTCATTGCCAGGAACACGATTATGTAAACAGGATTGTGGGAAGGTTAAAAAAGGCTGCTAGAACTTACTAGTTTGCTGAAACATAGAATGCTTGTATCAGTTTTCTGTGATCTTGGCCATGGTAGAGGACACACCTCATTAACTTTTTGCCATCTTTTGTTCAGTTTTGGTTTTCATCTTTTCCTCATCGGTTTTGGTTTCTGTCAGTCAGTGTCACATGGCACTTCCGGCTTCATCCCTACTTGACAAGGCTAAGCCAGTTGATGCTCTGCAGTTCTGTTGAGCTTTATTTTCCTTAGATTTCTCCTGATAACCATAAAGTGAACTCTTGAGTATGTGTAAGGTACTGAAAAGAAGCCAAAAGATTTTTATTAGAGTTTGTATTCCCACATTCACCAATTTTCTGAGCAGCAACAATGTGTCAGTATCCTCTGGAAAAATATAATTAGGATGAAAACATTAAAAAAAATTTTGCCCTATGCTAAACAAAATTCAGGGATAATCTTTACTGATGACATCTGCTTTTTATGCAATCTTCAAAGTGAACCTATTTAGAGTTTCTCTTGCCCTCTCACTTTTTAGAATATAACTAGGCATTTATTCTGTAGCTCTCTGCTTTGACATATTCTGAGCTAATATGGAAATTGCTATGATCAGTTTGATCTTTAAGCTTTGGTAGATATTTTAGGACTATTTGCATTTTGTATTAAGCATTAAAATAAAGATAGATAATGTTTCTTTAACTCTTATTTTGTGGTAGACAGACATAAACATGACCAGCAGATATTTTGATTAAGTTCAGATTATAGCAGAGAAATAAATATAGTCATCTGTGTACTAATCATGACTCTTTTCCTATTACACAGATGGTGAGTGTGATCGACACAGTTGATGTTGGTTTGATGTTCTCTCAGCACACTGTTAATCATCTCCTTTGTCCACTTTAGCTGATGGATTATTTTCTCAGTATTGGGACATAGGTATACTGAAAGATCAGTGATGTTTATTTTGTTATTTTGATAACTGGAGCGGATTATGAATAATTTCCATAAACCAAAGTCCAGTGCTTTTTAATGGTTTGTAGGACCATAAGAAAAAACTTATTCTGATAAGTTTATTGTGAAGTAAAGCAACTTTCCAGAGTTCATATTTGGGAACAGTTAATCAGGATAAAGACATCACTTGTGTATCATAAACAGTTCTAGCCATGAAACAACATGGCAACTCCTGCCAAACTCTAGAGATGGAGCAAGGTGATATATTATTGGCATTGAGGGTATGGAGGGAAGAGAGTGAAAACTGGGATGGAATTGTGTGAGGCACTGTTGTTTCCCATAAATTCATGGATAAAGAAACAAGTTTAGGTCCAATCCCAGGGAGAAGTCAATATGGAAGTTCTCATCTGCCAGGGAGAGGTGATGGTGCACCTTAGACATTTTTTTTTCAGTGACGTCAATATTCTGCATCAAAAATAATAAGGTTATGAATTTGGGTTTTGTATCAGTGAAAGGGCTACTGAAACATGAGCCCATAGGAACGCAAATTGAACTCTGGAGGAACTAGCTAAAACTAAGAGCTTGGGTCCTATCTTCAAAGGGAACTTTAAGTGAAAACTAGCAGCTGGCTACCTGAAGAAAAGAATCCATTTGCAAGTGTACCAGGATGCCCAAGTCTCGGTGACCCAGGAGAGAGGTTGCAGGTAGAAAAGCGCATAATAGGTAGCTGGAATGTGGTGAGGGCAAGTGTGAACTATCATGAAGTAATGTGAGGTGAACTTGATGGACGCTATGGGCTTGATCTTTTTTCCGTCCTTTCTCCCTTAAAGCCAGTTTGAGTCCTACCAGCAGGTTTAACCTTTCCTGAAGTCTAAGTCCATTTCTGATTTTCAGTAGGAGATCCCTCTAGGCTGGCGTTTCTCGACTTAGCAGTACGTCATTCCTGCTGTGATTAGGTAGAAGTGACGTTTTAGTTTTGATAACTGAGCTTCACTATCTCAATCTAGTTTCATATCCAGTTCTACCATTTAGCAAGTAATCCAGAACAAGTTACTTAAACTTTCTGAGTCTCAATTTCTTTCTATGTAAGTTGCTCAAAAATAGTACTTCCCTCTTGGGGTTTTTGAGAGGTGTAGGTGAGATCATGTATTTCAAGTACCGGACACACAGTGGGTAGGTACTCAGTGCTGATTCTTCTCTTTTTTTGACAGCCTCGTTGTCCATTTCGGAGTGACAATAATCATGGAGAGAGAACAGGACAGGGCTAGAATTCCTATTCTGTAGATACAGAAACTAAGCCTGGGATGGTTGTGAATTACATCAAGTGGCTACTGGGCAGAGGAGGAGGCAGCATGAAAAACCAATGCTTCTGACTTCTGTCCAGTGCCTTTTTCATTCAGAGGTGCTGCTTTTACCCCTGACCAAAAAGAAAGTAAAAAGAATCAAGATACAATTTGCAAGAAAGCATCTACTATCACTTGTTATTTATTCCTTTTAAAATGTTGGTCAAAATGGCTAAGTAGCTTGTAGTTCTTTTTTCTTTGCTCAACTCCTGCCACTGATCTTTTCATGTCCATTTATCCACGGTGAACGCACACGCTACTTGGGAAGGAATAACAACCATTTGGCAATAACCAAGCTGTATTTAGTGTTCACTACGTAGCAGTCTCTGAAAGTATTTTAAATGTTTACTTATTTATGTCCTTCATCCACATTTTAGGATGATAACATGGAAATAAAGAGAACTTACATGAGCCCATGTTTGTAGAGCTAGTAAGTGGCAGATTGCGAGTTTGACCCAAGTCTGCCTGGCATCGGAGCCCCAAACTGCTTATTTTCTTAATTACCTCTTTATGCAAGTGCTTAGTACACTTTTAATTTATTGCCATCTGTCTTAGCATTTTATATTGGTAAGCTAAATACCTGTTTATACTAGCTTGAACTGAAGGGGGCAGAACCTGCCCAAAATGAAGAATGGATTTCCAACTTGATGCCAACTGGAACAAGTTGGAAAACTACTCTGCTGCAGCCTCGGGCTATTTTTTATGAAAAAGGAAGGATGACTCAGAGGGTAGAACCAAGAGCATAGCATAGAGTCAGGAGGCACCAAGAATTATTCATAGGGAGGAGGACTTGACTGGCTTATAATCAAGAAAGTGGTCCTGGCTTGTTCAGTAAGATAGAGACAGAGAGAAAGACAGGAGGGAAAGAAGAGGATGGGAAAGGAAGCTAGAAAAATATCATTTATTTTAGATTGTATGATTATTCACATATAAAGTCCCAAATAATTTATCAATAAATTATTAAATTTCATAAGTTAAGATTAAATTATCAAGGCCTCCAGGTAGATGGCCAAACAACTTTTAAAGGTGAAAGACTGGCATTAGACTTTTTTTTTTTTTTTTTGAGTCAGAATTTCACTCTTGTCACCCAGGTTGGAGTGCAATGGCATGATCTCGGCTCTCTGCAACCTCCCTGTCCCAGGTTCAAGCATCCTCCTGCTTCAGCCTCCCTAGTAGCTGGGATTACAGGTGCCTGCCATCACGCTCAGCTAATTTTTGTATTTTTAGTAGAGACGAGGTTTCACCGTTTTGGCCAGGCCGGTCTCAAACTCCTGACCTCAGGTGATCTGCCTGCCTGGGCCTCCCAAAGTGCTGGAATTACAGGCGTTAGCCACCGTGCCCCACTGCATTAGACTTTTGAAAGCTCACAGGCAAAGTAAGACAAGAAAGCACATTGAAAAAAAATCTGTGAAAAAAAGTGAAAGCCAAAGATTTTTCATCCCACTAAGGTTCTGTCAAATATGAAGCCTATAGAAAAACAATTCTCAACATACGAGGAATTAGGAAATTCTGTGCTCATCATCTCTTCTTGAGGAATCTACTAGAGGATTAAATCCCACCAAGTGCTGACTGGAAAAAGTTCAGCAAAAGGACTGATGGCGAACACTTGAAAATATATAAATGTGCATCTAAGACTAAATGTAAGTAGGAATGAGGATGGAAAATGAATTTACAAATGCCATATACTGTAACAAAATAGAAATAATGCATCAAAAAATTGGGAGATGAAGGGAAAAAGAAAATGGAAAAAGCTCATTGTTGTATAGGCAATAGGTGGACATAAAGGATACTGGGGTGGCATCTCAAATCACTGGGAGAAAGGCATGTTTTTAACAAATACGCTAGAACAACTAGATCACCACTTGGAAAACAACAAATTTAAGTGTATACCTTGCACCATACATAAGAATAAACTGCAAATTATAGATTAGGATCTAAAGTGTAAAAAATACAAAACCATTCAAGTACTGGAATAAACTATGAGTGAACTCTTATTAACCTTGAACTCTCATTAACCTTAATATAGGGAAAATCTTTATAACTATGACTTAAAATCCAGAGACAAAAAAGATTGAAAATCTGACTATATAAAAATAAAAAAATTTGAATAGAAAAGCAGCCCCTTATCAAAAGCACCACCAAAGGGCAACTGATGAACCGGAAGAAAATTCACCACACATAGCAGAGACAAAGAACTCTTAAAAGTTGAGGGACACAAGATCAAAAACCTGATAGAAAAATTAGAAAAAAGATGAACAAATAATTTACATTAAAAATGATACAAAAGTGGTCCTTAAACATCTAAAGCCGTTCAAATTAAATCATAATTAGAGAAATACAAACTAAAATAGCACAGAGATAACAGTTCTCATTTTTAGAGTGGTAAAAATTAAAAAGCAATAACATTTTGTTTGTGAGGTTGTGCAGAAATGGGCATTCTCATATATTGCTAGTGGGAATGAAAAATGGTACATCTCTTCTAAAGGGATCTATGGCAAGACCTAGCAAAACTACATATTCTCTTACTTTTTGGCTCAGAGATTTCATTCCTAAGCGTCCGTCCTGACTATAAACCTCCAACAATATGAACATTCATACGCACAAGACTATTCATCGAGATATTGTCATTGCAAACTATTGGGAATATAAACGTCTATACGTAGTGGAATAGTATCGTAAATTATGGTATATTCACCCAACAGAAAACTATATAGCTGTAAAATTGAAGGACAGTGATTTCTGGGAAGTGACTAGTGATTTTCAGGATATACTATTAAGTGTGAAAGCAAACTACCAAAGAGTATTAAAGTATGACAACAATCATATGAGAAAGAAGGAGATATAAGAAAGTATGTATCTGCTAGTTCATGCAAAATATAAGATAAATCTATAAACAAGGAGATTGGTTACTTACAGAGTAAATGGAAAGAGGGTAGAGAGAAGGGAGGAATGGGAGTAGGACAGTGTGGATTAGGAAGAGGTATACTCTTCAATGAATCCAACTTTTCTATAGCTCTGACCCTAATAACCATAGTAATGTTTCATATAACCATAGTAATGTTTCATGTACTAAAAAAATTAAGTTAACCAGGATATACAGATATAAAAATGGAATACAAATAGCAAAAAAAAAAAAAAAAAATGAACCTAACTGCATTTACAAATAAATAACATTTTACTGAAGGGGATGAGGAAGGTAAGGCCTGATCTGAGTAACTCTGGAAAAAGTGTATTTTAACTGGATATCACAAGGCTAAAGACCAAAAAACAAAAGCAAAACCAAAAACGATCTTGTATACAAACACCATACTCTAGTTAGTAAATCTATAAGAGTATGGATTAGTAATTCAGTAACTATGTGTATAATAGGATTGAAGGAATAAATGAATGCATGATAGATAACAAGAGTCAGGTTTCCTATGGTCAGAAATAGAAATATAAAAATAAGGAAAAGGGGAAGACTGCAGTGAATATTGTGCTGATTGATGGTATCATGAACTCAAATTATTTAACATAAACGCATACAGATATAGAAATAGAGATATATGTATGAGTTAGTCCAATGAGGAACCCTCAACAGTTAAATGAAATGTAGGATTTTGGATTGGATCCTCAAACATAAAATGGACCTGAGTGGGAAAAATAGTGAAATGTTAATTTTTTTCAGTTAATAGTATTGTATCAATATTAATTCCCTGGTTTCGATAACTGTACTCTGATAATGTAAATTGTTGACATTAAGGGAATCAGGGTGAATTAATTCCAGTGGATTAAACCTTTAATGTGAAAGGCAAAACTGTAAAAATTTTAGAAGACAGTACAGAAGCATAACTTTATAGCATTTGGGCAAGAAAGACTTTATTAAAGAAGAAGCCAAAAAAATAAAAAATTCAAACTATAAGTGCAATAGTTGATGATTACTAATTAAAATTAACAGCTTTTGAACCTACAAGCAGAATAAAAAGATGATCCAAACCCAGAAGAAAATATTACAAGCATATGTAACTAATAAATGTGACTATAAATATATAAATAGTTCCTACTAATCAAGAATTGAAACATAAATTTACTCTGTAGTAAAATAGGTAAAAGGCATAAATGGACTTTCATAGAAAACAATATATGACTGGCTTAAGCATATTAAAAATGTTTAATTTCATTAGTAATCCCTAAAATGAAATATACACCTCTAATGAAATGCCATTTAACTCTCATCAGATTGGCAAATATGAAAAGTTAGATACTGTTAGGCCTGGCGCAGTGGCTCACGCCTGTAATCCCAGCACTTTGGGAGGCTGAGGTGGGAGGATCACAAGGTCAGGAGTTCAAGACCAGCCTGGACAACATGGTGAAACCCCGTCTCTACTGAAAATACAAACACTAGCTGGTCATGGTGGCACATGCCTGTAATCCCAGCTACTCAGGAGGCTGAGGCAGGAGAATTTCTTGAACCCGGATCCAGGAGGCAGAGGGGTTGCAATGAGCCAAGATCACACCACTGTACTCTAGCCTGGCCAACAGAGCGAGACTCTGTCTCAAAAAAACAAAAGTTAGTGTTAAATGTTGGGAAGAATATAGATGAATGAGAATCTCATCCACTGCTGGTAGGTGTGTTGCCTGGTAGAGTCTCTTTGCAAAACAGTTTAGTCTTACCAGTAAGGGTAGAATTTGTGCATAGGATATGACCAGCTCTTCCCCTCCTTGATACAACTCCTGGAAAATTTCCTGCATAAGCGCATTTAAGACATGTACAAAAATGTTCACAGCAGCATGATTCTGAGTAGTCAAGAACCAGAAAAATTCAAGTGTTCACCAACTATAAAATGTACAAATAAATATTGATGTATTTATACTATATGTTCATAGCATGGTATATAGTATAGCATAGAGTATATGTTATATATATAGTATACATAAGTGAATGAAAGCTGCAAGTGTCAACATGGATGAATCTTAAAATCTGTTGAGTGAAAGAAGCAAGCCATGTAAGCACACATTCTGTGATTTTATTTATGTAGTGCTCAACAAAAACACTAATTGTTCAATGATACACATATATTAAAGATATACATATAAAGCAAAATTATGAAAAGAAGTAATTAATGAATTTATCACAGTGATTGTCCCTAGAGGGAAATAAGAGATTATCAGGGAGAGGTACCCAGGAGTTCTTTAATCTACTGATAACATTTCTTTCTCTATATATGTTCTATATAAAACGTAAATAAAATAATATGTTTTATATACTACTTGGCATGTATTATATAGTATATAATTAAAAATAAACAGTTTTAGATGAAACAAAAATATTGCCTGAAACGTAACTACTAATTTATCAAAAGCCTTTGCTCTTAGGATTTTCTTTGTAGCTTAGGGATAAATCCATAGAATATAGTGTTTTGCTGGTTTGTTACTTAAAATGAACCAGTATTTTAAAAGACATTTCACTGTTTAAGAATGGGGTCATGAGTTTCAAGGCTGCTTCTCTGATCAAGAAAAAAAAGTGAAGATAATAATTTGGCTTTGGTTCCATCCCACACTTAAGTTACTAAAGAACATTAGTCCGCACTCGGCCATCTGCCATGCAATGTGCAGCCAGGGCAGGGAAAGTAACTCGTGTGAATTCAGAAACTTATCTCTCTGACATTCTGGCCCAGAAAAGAGAACCAGAAATAGAGTACTACCCATTGAGCCAACATTTTCCCACAGTTTGTCTCCAATTTCATAGCCCTTGTTAAGTAAGTTGATAATATCAGTCCTATTCCCAGTGAGCAAATGTTAATGTCATTTAACTAGAATCCAAGGAAAGGATTTGATGAACCAAAAAGCTAACTGAAAGTATTGAGAGATCAAGAGTGGAGAATATATGAAGAAACACAAATTATTTGCTCTACCATTTTGCAAATTATCTAACCCTGTACTTAAGGGAGAGAAGGTAAAGAGGGTCTGACATCATTTTTTCTCCTTTAAGCAGGTACAAACCTCTCTAGTATGTCCATTTTATTTTCTTATTTCTCTGTTCTCTTTCCGGTTTTTTTGTTTTATTCTTTCCAGTTTTTTAAAAAACTCTTAATATTGTTAGCTCCAGATCCATTCAGTAGGGACAAGTCAAGGTTAAAGATTAAGTAGGGCATTTGTTTTTTTCCTTTTGCTTCAAATACTGATTACTACAGGCTGGGTGTGAGAATAGATAGCTCAGTTTTCATTGCCACTTGCATCAGGACCTAGAAACAGAGTAAGCAAATACGTGGTCTAAATTGTGCCTCTTTGGTGGAAAGCCATTCTGTTAAATATGTCTTAAGTCTTAAGTAAATGTTAAGTAAATAAATGGCAGAACTTGAGGAAACAACAAAATGGGAAGTTAGTATGGTCCATTTTCACATCTTAAGTCCAGTCCCATGAACACAGCTTACAACTTTGTTTGGTCATGTAAGGGGCTAAAGACATCCACATTGTAAATTCTAAAACATCATATTCTGTGACCTGGAGATAAGATTTTTTGATATTCCAGTTCTAGGAGCAAAATGAATAATTCTGCATGATTGCTAAAAGGAATAGCAGATAAATTGTATAAATCATTATTTCTTTGAATGGGCTCTACTCACGTTAAATAAAAAGTCACAGTAATTTCCTAGAGAAAAAAAATTGGTATATGTTGAAGTTTCCTGTAGTTGGAATTTTTGAGCAACTTCCATGTGCATCTCCAAAACCGTATGCTAACCCAAAGAAGTGAAATTCAAGACATTGAGAAAGAGTGATGATCAGGGCGGGAAGATACATCTGCAAATTGGCTTGAATATTTTACCAACAAAATATGCTTACAGAGGACTACTGTTAAAATACAAATTACCTTGAACAAGTAAGACATTAGGTACCAACACATATATAATAACAGTCCAGTGTGGCTATGGTTTTCAAAGTAAGGAGCCAAAGTGAGAAAAATGTGAATATGTGAGCATTCTACAAATACGGTAAGAGAGGAAATTAGTATAAATTACACCGAGAGCAATCCAGCTTGATATTTTGCTTTTAGATCCTTTGTTACTCTTCTTGTAGGGTTTTCCATTTTAATAAAGGATCAAACTTTTAAAGGGATTAAGTTCTTATGGGGAGGGGGCAGAATTTCAGGCTTCACCCAGTGGGTGAATGAGTTATCTGGAGGAACACTGAAGCATTTTTCATCCCTTTTAAAGTCACCCTAAGGAGACAGCTGCCTACCTCTGTTCTAGGGGGTGATTATACTTTAGTGAAAGGGTGATTATAAGCTTGAGGCTCACTAGCTTTTGCAGCATGCAAACAAGTTCTGAAGGCAGTTTCCAAAAGCAGAGTTCAAAGTTCAAATAGGTAGTTAGCTCCCTGATGTAAATATTAGGTTGGTGCAAAAGCAACTGCAGTTTTGCCAATTAATGGCAAAACTGCAGTTGCTTTTGCACCAACCTAATACTTTGAAGCACAGCACACATTTTCATGTTTGCTCTGGTGTATCTGATAATAGTCTCATTTAAATATTTCCCCCACTTAGGAAGCTTGCCTCATGGAAACAAGGAGTAGGAAGAGCACTGAGTATGTGTGTGTGTTTTCTTTAATACTTTTTTTTAATACTGGGGTACATGTGCAGAATGTGCAGGTTTGTTATATAGGTATATACGTGCCATGGTGGTTTGCTGAGCCCATCAACCCGTGATATACATTAGGTATTTCTCCTAATGTTATCCCTCCTGTAGCCCCCCACCTGCCGACAGGCCCCGGTGTGTGATGTACCCCTCCCTGTGTCCATGTGTTCTCATTGTTCAACTCCCACTTAGCAGTGAGAACATGTGGTGTTTGGTTTTCTGTTCTGGTGTTAGTTTGCTGAGAATGACAGTTTCCAGCTTCATCCATGTTCCTGCAAAGGACATGAAGTCATTCTTTTTTATGGCTGCATAGTATTCCGTGGTGTATATTTGCCACATTTTCTTTATCCAGTCTATCATTTATGTGGATTTAGGTTGGCTCCAAGTCTTTGCTATTGTGAACTGTGCTGCAGTAAACCTAGGTGTGCATGTATCTTTATAGTAGAATGATATATAATCCTTTGGATATATACTCAGTAATGGGATTGCTGGATCAAATCGTGGTTCTGGATCCTTGAGGAATCGCCACAATGTCTTCCACAATGGCTGAACTAGTTTACACTCCCATCAACAGTGTAAAAGTGTTCCTATTTCTCCACATCCTTTCCAGCACCTGTTGTTTCCTGACTTTTTAATGATTGCCATTCTAACTGGTGTGAGATGGTATCTCATTGTGGTTTTGATTTGCATTTCTCTAATGACCAGTGATGATGAGCTTTTTTTCATGTGTTTGTTGGCCACATAAATGTCTTCTTTTGAGAAGTGTCTGTTCATATCCTTTGCCCAATTTTTGATGGGGTTGTTTGTTTTTTCTTGTAAATTTGTTTAAGTTCTTTGTAGATTCTGGCTATTAGCCTTTTGTCAGATGGATAGATTGCAAAAAATTTCTCCCATTATGTAGGTTGCCTGTTCACTCTGATGGTAGTTAATTAGATCCCATTTGTCAACTTTGACTTTTGTTGCCATTGCTTTTGGTGTTTTAGTAATGAAGTCTTTGCCCATGCTTATGTCCTCAATAGTACCACCTGAGTTTTCTTTTAGGGTTTTTATGATTTTAGGTCTTACGTTTAAGTCTTTAATCTATCTTGAGTTAATTTTTGTAAAAGCTGTAAGGAAGGGATCCAGTTTCAGTTTCCTGCATATGGCTAGCCAGTTTTCCCAACACTATTTATTAAATAGGAAATCCTTTCCACATTGCTTGTTTTTGTCAGGTTTGTCAAAGATCAGATGGTTATAGGTGTGTGGTGTTATTTCTGAAGCCTCTGTTCTGTTCCATTGGTCTATATATCTGTTTTGGTACTGGAACCATCCTGTTTTGGTTACTGTAGCCTTGTAGTATAGTTTGAAGTCAGGTAGCGTGATGCCTCCAGCTTTATTTGCAAATGAGACTCTACCAGGTAACACTCCTACAAGCAGTGGATGAGATTCCCTTGATTTATATTCTTTCCAATATTTAACTGTATCTAACTTTTTTTTTTTTTTTTTTTTTTGAGATGGAATCTTGCTCTGTTGCTCAGGCTGGAGTGCAATGGCATGATCTCTGCTCACTGCAACCTCCACCTCCTGAGTTCAAGCCATTTTCCTGCCTCAGCCCCTTGAGTAGCTGGGACTACAGGCATGTGCCAACATGCCTGGCTAATTTTTGTATTTTTAGTAGAGACAGGGTTTCACCATGTTGGCCAGGCTGGTCTTGAACTCCTGACCTCAAGTGATCACCTGCCTCGGCCTCCCAAACTGCTGGGATTACAGGCATGAGCCACTGCGCCCAGCAGCACTGAGTTTTGAAGAGGAAGACAACACTGTTTGGAAGTGGCTCTCCACCTTGTGGCTGTGTTCCCCATATACTCTTTTCTCTATGTGCATGCCTTCCTTGGTGTCCCTTTCTCTTCTTATAAGGACGCCAGCCATACTGGATTAGGTCCTATTCTTATTACCTCATTCAATCTTAACTACCTCTTTACAGACCCTACCTATCTCTTTAAATAGAGTTATGTCCTAAGCTACTGGGATTTAGAATTTCACCATAAAAATTTTAAGGGCACACAATTCAGTCCATAACAGTATATAACAGGTGGCTCACAGAAAAGGAAACCTGTATGATCATTAAATACATGAAAGAATGTACATTTAAAAAATCACAATAAAATGCCATTTCATATGTATCAGTTTGACTTATTTTGGAGGAATATAGAGTGAAGGAACCCAAAGGAACAACTGAGAAGTATAAACTGGTACAACCACTTTGCAGAGTAATTTTTCAATCTCTAGAAAAGTTGATATTTTCAATAATCCACAAATTTTACTTCTAGATATATACTCAGCCTAAACAAATATTTTTATTTTGGTGTACATGGCAATATATATAGAGATGTTCACTGCAGTGCTGTTTTTAAGAGCAAAATTAGAAGCAACTTAAGTAGCCAAGAAAAAAGGAAATAAAGTGTAACCCTTTAGCGGAATGAACCAGATCCATACGTTTTCATGTGGCTAAGTCTCAAAAGCAAAATTCTGTGTGAAACAAAGACTATTTTAGATGGAAAGAAAAGTGGCTTTCACACTTAATAGCTGGTTCACTTAGATTTAGTCTCAGAGCCTATTGAAACCTCAGTTTTTGTACTAGTAAAATGAGAATAATAATACCTATCGTGTGGGGTTGTTCTAAAATTTATTAGAAAAAACTTTATGAGATAATGTAATGATTGTGATAGATGAGACTCTAATATTTAAGGAAAAATAAAAAGCACAGTACCTTGCTCAGAATAGGCAAACAATGAATGCAATATTGGCACATGTGAGGTCAACACAGACCAATTGTTGGGAACCTTCAAATAATTGTTAGAAAAATATGTTAATAAAATACTTTTCATTGACGTTGTCTTCAACTAAAATGCAATGTTAGGGAGGAATAGATTCTTCCTTAAGGAAATCCTCAATCCCATCTGTATTTTTATATACATATATATATATATATACATATACATATATATAATATGTATACACATACATATACATATATATAAAATATATATAGTATGTATGTGTGTGTGTATGTATATATATGTATATGGTGCTTGTTGGTCCTTTTCATTATTGTTGTAACATTGATGCCATTTTTATTTGCTGAACTGGGTTTTTTGTAATTATTTTTCTCATAATGAAGCACATGTATCATTCCCTGTTGCCTTAAGAACTAGATGATATGTCTAAGAACACTGCATGGGTGGCCACCATTGGTAGTTCACCATTTAACCTAGTCCTGTTAGCTACTTTCTAAATGATGAGAAGCTGTTGCTTAATTCTACTCAGATGCATATCATAGATGATGAGTAAAGTAAAATTGATGGCAAAGATGGTATTTCACAGGAGTTGAGTTCTATCAAAACTTTTCATTGTTTTGCTGAAACCTATTCTCTTCCTCACCTGCTCCTGATTCAGCTCAGATCCAAAATTAATTGAAATCCATTTCTAGGTTTCTTCAGTACTTTTGAAATAAATACTCAGTACTTATCTGGGTAAGTTCTACAGCAAATGTCTTCTCCTGAAGTGACTGCAGTGCTAGATATGGTCCTCCTGAAGGAACTGGGCTGCTACAAATACCAGCTTTTCTTTCCGGATGGTGTTGCTATCAAGCATAGCCTTCCTCTGCTTGAGACTTTGCTGGTCCTCACTGGAGTAAGGTCTCTGTGGCCCTATGAGAGACTGACATATACAAACTGAGAATGATCAGAACATATAAGAAATCGAGCTCTGACCTACAATCTGCAGCAACCAGCCTAGAACTCAATTATTTACAGTTAACAGCCCAGAACACCAGCCTATCTATAAGTCAGACTTGTAGGAAGTCAGACCAGTATGTCCAGCAACCAGCCTAGGAACCTAAACAATAACCCCTGCAACAATCAGCTACAGATGCCCAGGACTTGATTAGTAACGTCTTTTCTTATTTTTGTCTCTCCATTCAACTTCAGACCAACCCAAGAACACTTAATATACAAGTTAACCAATCACAGAGGGTGCTTTGCTTCTAGTCAGCCCGCCTAAAGCTTTCCCATGCCAATAGCCTCCAGTCAGGGCACACCTGAAGCCTTCTCTTTTTTCCCCCTCTACAATGCTTTTCCATTCCTTTGAATTTTTGTTTACAGACAAATGATGGTGGCTAACTCCCTCGCTATAGCTCTGAATAAATAGCCTTTATCTGTTCTCATTTGCTTGGTCTTCATTTATTTCCATGCCTGGCTCCTGGCACAGGTCAGCATGGTTTGTGAGGCTGATTCTTCCATAAGTGTCATACCTGATGAAAGACACCACTTCTCAGGGCCAGGGGTTGCTTCCTCAGTCTGAAGTTTTAGGACCCAGGTTGGCTACGCCTTTCTAGCTCGGGTCATGCACTCAGAGATCAGGCTGCATTCAACCCGCTGGAATACAAAGAGCTAGTTCTGTCTCTCCTTGTCACACTGGATTGCCTACAGGGCAAGGCCTAGATGTCAGACACCACATGCCTCTTTAGATGGGGCTTGGAATACACTCTGCTCCCCACAACACAGCGAAAATGCTCTTTTAAAAGAAAAAAACAAGTAGGGAAAATTAAAGTACAATTGAAATGTTTGGCATATCCTCTTATCTAAATTAATCAAACTTCGTTTCACTGGCATTCAAACAGCTTCTTCGAAAGTCACCTGAATGTTTTAGTCAGATAGATAATTAGCGTCTGAATGGCTCAAGTTAATCTTTCCTATCATTGAAAATCCTATTACAAAATACTCAGAACTGAACAATTGGTATTGCCTTTAATATATTACCTGGTATATGACAAGATATATATATGCATACCTGTGTGTGTGTGTGTATATGTATGTGTGTGTATGTGTGTGTGTGTATATATATATATATATATGTTTTGAGACCGTCTTGCTCTGTCACCCAGGCTGGAGTGCAGTGTCATAGCTCATTGTATCCTCAAACTCAGCTCAAGTGATCCCCCCATCTCAGCCTCCTGAGTAGTTGGGACTACAGGCACATGCCACCATGCCCAGCTATTTTTATATATTTATTTGCAAAGACAAGGTCTCACTATGTTGCCCAGGCTAGCCCTGAACTCCTGGACTTAAGTAATCCTCCTGCCTCAGCCTCTGAAAGTGTTGGGATTACCAGTATGAGCCACGGTGCCCAGCCTAGGTAACATATTTGTACATATCTTAGTGACAGCTCTTTCAGTCTCACTCCTACCCCGCCACCAGCCCCAGTTTATCTCTTGTGGCTATCTTTAATTTTCAGAGCCTGAAAAACACTAGCTCGTTGTTTTATGGTAAAAAAGTTTTTCAGGGGCAAATATGTGCTTCATTTATGGTAAATCTGTGTTCTCTAGCTTTCTTTACTTAATGTATTTCTTGTTCTTCTGCATATACAATGTCTTACCATTTCAAGGCTGCTTTGTAGTGTAATCTCTATGCAAACATGTTAAGTAAAGCAAATTAAGATGCACCATGTGTTGTGCAATCAGTGCAAATAGCCTAGGTGACAATCTGATGAATGGATAGACGTCTTCCACCCTGGGCCAACTTCACGTATTTATAAGGGAAGACAATGTTGTCATAGATTCTCTGGAGTTTTCCTTTGATATTGATTGTAAGACACATACCGATTTCAGAAACACCAAATTGCAGGAAAAAAATGCATCTTAGCATTGAGAAATATGGTCATTATAAAATGACAAAGTCTCATCCTTCCCCAGTTCAGAAGCTGAGCTTGGTCCTGTTGCAAAAGCCAAAAACCTAAGAAGCCAAAATCAATGTGTTCCTTTCTCTTGCTCCTCAAAGCTCATCCATCAGCACTTCTATCTCCCAAATGCATCTCAATTCTACACATTTAACTCCTCTGTCTACCACTATCATATTCCAAGGCATCATCTCATCCCTGGGCCACTGCCGTGCCTCTCTTCCATCATCCATTCCTTCTTCCCCTCTATTCTCCACAGCACTTGCAGAATAATCTTTTTTTTTTTTTTTTTTTTTGAGACAGAGTCTCACTCTGTCACCCAGGCTGGAGTGCAGTGGTGCAATCTTGGCACACTGCAACCTCTGCCTCCTGGGTTCAAGCCTCAGCCTCCTGAGTAGCTGGGATCACAGGTGCGTGCCACCATGCCCAGCTAATTTTTGTATTTTTAGTAGAGACAGGGTTTCTCCATGCCTGTAATCTCAGCACTTTAGGAGGCCAAGGCAGGCAGATCACGAGGTCAGGAGTTCGAGATCAGAATAATCTTTTAATAAATGTGATCATATTACTCTTCTGCTAAAACTCTTCAGTTGATCCCAGTTGTCAATCAGATAAATCCTAACTAACTCCTCTATGTTTGGGCATACACACTGCTCCAAATGCATCTCTGCTCCCCTCCCTGCCACACTTCAGGCACACTGGCCTCCTTCTCATTTCTTGTACTGTCAAAGCTTTCTTGATCTAGGGACTCCCACCCTAACAATATCACCACTTTTTCTCACCACTGACATTATTTTTCAGGTCTTGGCTTAAATGTCAGCTCCACAGAGAGGTTTTCCTGACAGCCCTGCTCAAAATAGGTTTCCTGTCCCTATGTGCCCCCCCTCCCCCACCCGGCCACCTGCTTGCTTCTATTGCACCACTTTTTTTTTGTAGCACTTATAATTATGAGAAATTATACATTTATTTGTTGGTGAGTAGACTAACCCCCGAATGGGAAGCAGCATGTTTGTTTTGTCACAAACCAAGTGCTCAGCTCCTAGTATTGATCCATAATTATCTGTGCAATAAAGACATTAAAGGAATAGAACTCTAGACATGGAAGGCTAGAGGGCTGTGTCATCAAGCAGGGCCTCAAGCCCAGGCTGAGAGAGAGAGAGAGAGAGAGAGAATGGTGTATCCAGTAGGAGACAGTATTTCGCTGGAGAAGGAATATTGGCTGGGGACTGTGAAGTCTGACTTCAGGTCTCGGCTTTGCCATGTAATAGCTGCATTAACTTGAGTGTGTTCTTAACCTCCCTGTGATTCTTTATCTTTGTAAGAGAATAATAACTCCTACCTCACTTATTAATTATTGCAAAGCTTGTATGAGACTGATATACGTAGAATCCATGCAAAGTTAAGTCATTATTCAGATATGGAGGTAAGGATCCAGTCATGGGAAGTGTTTCAAGGCACGGGCTTTGTCACAGCTGCTGACAAAAGGCCAAGTACCAGTCCTGGTTACAGGACTAGAGCCTGACTGGCTGTAGATATGACTCACCATGAGTTTCTAGAGTTGTTGAGTTTTCTACTGCTAGGGACAGAAAGTGTCTCTCAGTTTAGTTGGGGAGGAGAGCATCCATAGGGGGTCTCAGGGCTCTGCCTATAGGTTTGAGGTGACCTCAGAGAGAGGGATTCCAAAGCTCTCTTGCCACTCTTCTCTCCTCTCCATAGTCTCAGGATTTCTTCTTTTAAAGCCGCTTTAATGCTATAAATTTCTTCTATAGGAGCAGAAAATCATTCACAATGTAAATAAACAGTTGGAAGAATGTTTGCCTTATAACAGATGGTCAGTCTTAAATTAATGAAACTTTGTAAAATTTCAGGCATTATCCAATGAACGGGGAGGCATTTGGGAATAATTTTCTTCATGTGCCTCATCTCTATAGATTTGTGCTTGTGGAAGAGGTGGCTCACTGTCCTTTGGAGTTTATGTCCCCTTTTCCAAGGCGTAGAGGACAAGGGCAGTGGCGCCCATCCAAGACTTCATGTCTGAGTCCTCTTGCCTCTAGGCAGGTCCCATGTGTGTTGTGTTACTTCCTGGACAATGTGATCAGTGCTGTGCCTTCTTCATGCTCCTTGTGCCCTCCTCCTGCTGAATGCAGAAGATGACACAGTTCTAAAGGATGGCAGAGCCACAGAATGGATGAGGCCTGAGTCTTGATGGCTCATGTAACAGGAAGCCCTCTGTTCTCCTGGAACACCTGCCCTGGACTATTAGATGAGTGAGAAATAAACTACTGTGTTGAACCACTGAATTTTAGAGTTTAAGACCACTAGTTTTGTAACTGACACAGAAAGCAATTTCTGGGATTAAAATTGAAGACAAGAAGCAATTTTGTCTGCCTTGTTTTATCATAATTGAGCATATTGTGACATATAAGTTATTTACTGTTCAAACAGGTAAGCACCAAGTTATATAATCTAAATATCAGTGATGGGGTTAATAAATGAATGTTATAATATCTATTAGCATTAACAGAATAAATTTTTCTAATATGTAAATCAGTTTGGAGTCTATTTTTCCCTATCTTCTAAGATGACTAAACTGCCAAACTTGAATTATGAAAACCTGCAAAGCAAGTTAAAGGCTATAATCTTTGTATCCTTCAGCCAATGATGATTTATTTTTATTTTGACATTGCATCTTCCTGTTCTTTTTTATCTTTGTCTGCCTTATTGTTTCTAATATTACTTTGAGAGTAAGCCAGAAGGTGGTAAAAGCCTATGTTTCTCCAAGTCACGGAAACAGCTGACATCCTGTCTCTCTCTATTAATGAGTAATAGACAGGTGGATATTTACCAGTGGCTCCAGCTGAATTACGACAAGACCCATCATGAGCCAGGCTGAGAGGCTTGTCTACTGTGTGAGTAAGGGTAGCTCAGTAGAACAACTCCTGAGTTTCTCAGCAAGTGGGGACAAGTTCCAACATTGCTGGCTCTGGCTAAATAGTCATAACAGTTGTTTTTGTAAAGGGCATTACAATTATCCTCTCTGCTGATGTTTGTTCTGTAGGAAATCTCTGTTAGGTCTTTTGTAGGTGAAGCTAAAACACACAGTTTCAAAAAATTGCTGAGGATTAACCACGGCATTAGAATTCGGTGTTCCTGAGAACCCTACATGTTATTCAGGCCCCTGACAAAATACTGGCTTTTACATGTGGAAGCACCAACTAATGATTTCAGGGCGAAAGGAAGAGCTTTCTTGGTGACCCAGCTTGTTAAAGTGTTACCTGGGTAGAATCTGTGTATGGTAACCTTAGTTCAGAAAGCTTCTAGGATTTACAGGGATTATGTCATTCATTTTTCCAACAAACCCTTCATTGAGCATGTGTGAAATATTACCCCTTCAGAAAAGTGGTGTAGACAAAGTACATAGTTGGCTGAAGATGTTTTCACAACCAATGTTTTCTTTAACTTTTCTGGGGTTATGTCTCATCTACATGACTGAATGTATGAATGAAAAGAGGTGAGGTTTGGAATGACTGAGGGAATCTTAGAGCAGGCCATTCTATTATGCAGACTCTTCTTAGCATTAAGAAAGTACAAATTTTACAACTCCTATATAACTTATTACAGGCAATTTCTTAAATACAGTCAACCTTGATTGCAAATGTTTATTTTGCACATCATCAGTCTAACATTTTTAAATGATAGCAAAAATCCCTTGCATTACAAGAAGAGAACTCAGTAACTCCATAAACACCCACAACTTACCAATGGTTATAGTTAAACAGGTGAAAATAGTTGTTGGGGATCAAAGAATATAGTGATAAAAATGATTACAATATGTTGAGAAATATATAGAAAAATGAGTTGAACAAGGAAATTGAGGGAAAACAAGAACAACACCGAGGCTACATACATGTCTACTAAATTTGATGGCCTAATGGTCAGAACGCTTGTTGACCTGGCTTATAGGAGAAGAGATGGGGCCAATGCTAGGGTAATGGAGAAATTTGGCCTTTTCATTTTGGGTTTTTGTATAGAATATTTCACAAGAGAGGCATCTGTTATGGTGCAAAACCATGAGCTTTAACTTCACTCAAGCTTGTGTTTATATACCTGGCTTTGTCACTCAACAGTTCTGTGAGTTTGGATTTCACCTCTGATTGCCACAGTTTCCCTATTAACAAAATGGGTTACTTCTATCCTTTTTGTAATTTACTCTTACACTAATTATCATTTTATTGCATTTAATTACATTGTTTGACTAGTTATTTGAGAGCAAAGTATCTTAGAAAATGAATTATCTGAGAGAAAATTTTTTTTCTTGTTTAATGATTGTTTTTAAAGACTTTTAACATATCAAGTACCATTATTCTCATATTTACTCAACTTTAATAAAAAAGTTACCTATACATCCATTATCTAACAAATTATGTGAAATATATGATTTGGGGATTCTGTAGTGATTACTGAATTATAGTCACTCATAACTCATTAGCACAGCCTTGATCCCATGCCTAATGGATGGAGTTCATAAAGTACTGTGAAACAGTAATATTGGAGGTAGAGTGTAGATGAACTTAGTATTAATATGGAATAATTTAATTTGCATGACCCTTCCACAAATATAGAAAGAGATGGATATCATCTACAAATTTATATATAGCACAAATCTATTTCAATAGAGATCACAGCTGTCTCTTGTGTGCAGTAGTTATAAATATCACGAGACAGCTGTTTAGTAAACAAATGGTGCTTTATATTGAATTAGTGTCAAAATCGAACTTCTTATTTCTAATGGTTTTTTAATAGTTGAAACTTAGTATACATCAGTAAGATGTTTATGTATAACTGTCAGGAAATACGTAGTTTGGGACACCCTTTTCCATTTTAATTTTTCTGTTTCATCAGCTTTAGGGGGACAAGTAGTTTTATGTTTACATGAATAAATTGTACAATTAGTAAAGTCTTGGATTTTAATGTACCCATCACTGAATAGTGTACATTGTACCAAATAGGTATTTTTTTATCCCTCATCCCCCTCTCATCTTTGCTGCTTCTGAGTCTCCAATGTCCATGAAACTACTCTGTATGCCTTTGTGTACCCATAACTTAACTCCCGCTTATAAGTGAGAACCACAGTATTTAGTTGTCTGTTCCTGAGTTACTTAGAATAATGGCCTCCAGCTCCATCCAAATTGATGCAAAAGATATTTCGTATTCTTTTTTAATGGCTGAGTAGTATTCCATGGTGTATATATATGTATACCACATTTCAGGACACTATTTCTTAACCTTCTTTTCCGATTGAAAGTTATTTTTTTCTTAACATTTTCAGTGGAAAACTTCAAACATATTTAATAGACAGCACAATCTACTAAATATGTTTAGTAGACTATGTCATGAACAGTGTAATGAATCTGTCTGTACCCATATCACAACTTTCACAATTGTTAGTTCTAGGACAAATCTTGTTTCATCTATTCAGGCATCAATTCCCCACCCCCCAACCCTCATCCCATATTTTAGAAATTATTTTTTTAGAATAGTTTTAGATTTGCAGAAAAATTGAGAAGACAGTACAGAGGGTTCTTATATATATCGCACCCAATTTCCCCCGTTATTACTATCTTACATTATTATGATGCATTTGTTACAAATAATAAACCAATATCAATACAATATTATTAACTAAAGTCCATCATTTATTTAGATTTCCTTATTTTTTGCCTAAAGCCCTTTTTCTGTTTCAGGGTCCTACCTGGAATATCATGTTGTATTTAGTTGTCTTTGGCTGTGACACTTTTTCTTGCTTTTGAAGACCTTGACAGTTTTGAGGAGTTCCAGTCAGATATTTTTAGAATACTCTATTAGAATTTGTCTGATTTTTTTTTTTCTCGTGACATAAGATTGAGGTTATGGGTTATTCACAGAGGTGAAGTGCCATTTTCATCACATCATGTCACATCACACTATCAACATGATTTATGACTGCTGACGTTGGCCTTGATCACCTAACTGAAGTAATGTTTGTTAGGTTTTTCTACAGTAAAGCTACCCCACCCTCTAAGGAAGTCACTATAACCAGTCCACACTTAAGGTATGTTTCTTCTTGAGGGGCTATCTACATACGATATTTGAAATTCTTTTGCATGGATTTGTCTTTTCTCCACTTAATAATTGATTCAATTATAATTTTTTAATTGATACATAATATTTGTACATATTTATGGGATACATGTGAAATTTTGTTACATGCATAGACTGTGTAATGATTCACATTATTTTACGGCAAATTCCAGATGTTATATATTTTCTCTTATATATATTTCAATGTTTATCTCTGAATGATTAGGATTTTATTGTTAACATAATAATGATACATAATACATCACGTAAAAATTAATAATTCCTTGATATATCATCAAATATCCATTCTGTGTTCACATTTGCGATTATTTTATAAATAACTTTTAAAAAATGTTTAATTCAAAATTAAGATTTATACATTGTGTTAATCTTATTAACCCTTATTAACTCTCTTTCAATCTATAGTTTACTTCCTGGATTTCTCTGTTTTTTTTCCTGTAATTTACTTTTTGGAAGATCAGTTACATGCGAAAAACTTCATTTTTAAAAACTTTCATTTATTTGTCTGGCCAACAGGTATATTTTTAAGTTGGAACATAAAATATATTAAAAAATCAAAGACTCTAATACCCATTAACTCATAAAATACTCATTAACTACTTACTGTACATCTACTATGCGCCAAGTGCTGGAAATATAATGATAAATCAGAATTGGAAGAGGAAAAAGAAAACCACAGTTGAGCTAATTTCACTTATCTTGCTTTGTTTGCCTCAACATAAATAATGGAAGAAAATATTTAATCGGGGGTTTGTTTTGTGCCAGAAACAGGTAAATACTATTTTCTCATTTAGAAGTTGAAGAAGCTGAATTGTAGAGTTTTTTTTTTTTTTAATTTTCTTATACTTTAAGTTTTAGGGTACATGTGCACAATGTGCAGGTTTGTTACATATGTATACATGTGCCATGTTGGTGTGCTGCACCCATTAACTCATCATTTACCATTAGGTATATCTCCTAATGCTATTCCTTCTCCCTCTCCCCACCCCACAACAGTCCCCAGAGTGTGATGTTCCCCTTCCTGTGTCCATGTGTTCTCATTGTTCAATTCTCACCTATGAGTGAGAACATGCGGTGTTTGGTTTTTTGTCCTTGTGATAGTTTGCTCAGAATCATGGTTTCCAGCTTCACCCATGTCCCTACAAAGGACATGAACTCATCATTTTTTATGGCTGCATAGTATTCCGTGGTGTATATGTGCCACATTTTCTTAATCCAGTCTATCGTTGTTGGACATTTGGGTTGGTTCCAAGTCTTTGCTATTGTGAATAGTGCCTCGATAAACATAGGTGTGCATGTGTCTTTATAGCAGCATGATTTATAATCCTTTGGGTATATACCCAGTAATAGGATGGCTGGGTCATATGGTATTTCTAGTTCTAGATCCCTAAGGAATCGCCACACTGACTTCCACAATGGTTGAACTAGTTTACAGTCCCACCAACAGTGTAAAAGTGTTCCTATTTCTCCACATCCTCTCCAGCACCTGTTGTTTCCTGACTTTTTAATGATGGCCATTCTAACTGGTATGAAATGGTATCTCATTGTGGTTTTGATTTGCATTTCTCTGATGGCCAGTGATGATGAGCATTTTTTCATGTGTTTTTTGGCTGCATAAATGTCTTCTTTTGAGAAGTGTCTGTTCATATCCTTTGACCACTTTTTGATGGGGTTGTTTGTTTTTTTCTTGTAAATTTGTTTGAGTTCATTGTAGGTTCTGGATATTAGCCCTTTGTCAGATGAGTAGGTTGCGAAAATTTTCTCCCATTTTGTAGGTTGCCTGTTCACTCTGATGGTAGTTTCTTTTGCTGTGCAGAAGCTCTTTAGTTTAATTAGATCCCATTTGTCAATTTTGGCTTTTGTTGCCATTGCTTTTGGTGTTTTAGACATGAAGTCCTTGCCCATGCCTATGTCCTGAATGGTATTTCCTAGGTTTTCTTCTAGGGTTTTTATGGTTTTAGGTCTAACATGTAAGTCTTTAATCCATCTTGAATTAATTTTTATATAAGGTGTAAGGAAGGGATCCAGTTTCAGCTTTCTACATATGGCTAGCCAGTTTCCCAGTACCATTTATTAAATAGAGAATCCTTTCCCCATTGCTTGTTTTTGTCAGGTTTGTCAAAGATCAGATGGTTGTAGATATGCAGCATTATTTCTGAGGGCTCTGTTCTGTTCCATTGATCTATATCTCTGTTTTGGTACTAGTACCATGCTGTTTTGGTTACTGTAGCCTTGTAGTATAGTTTGAAGTCAGGTAGCGTGATGCCTCCAGCTTTGTTCTTTTGGCTTAGGATTGACTTGGCGATGTGGGCTCTTTTTTGGCTCCATATGAACTTTAAAGTAGCTTTTTCCAATTCTGTGAAGAAAGTCATTGGTAGCTTGATGGGGATGGCATTAAATCTATAAATTACCTTGGGCAGTATGGCCATTTTCATGATATTGATTCTTCCAACCCATGAGCATGGAATGTTCTTCCATTTGTTTGTATCCTCTTTGATTTCATTGAGCAGTGGTTTGTAGTTCTCCTTGAAGAGGTCCTTCACATCCCTTGTAAGTTGGATTCCTAGGTATTTTATTCTCTTTGAAGCAATTGTGAATGGGAGTTCACTCATGATTTGGCTCTCTGCCTGTTATTGGTGTATAAGAATGCTTGTGATTTTTGTACATTGATTTTGTATCCTGAGACTTTGCTGAAGTTGCTAATCAGCTTAAGGAGATTTTGGGCTGAGACAATGGGGTTTTCTAGATATACAATCACGTCATCTGCAAACAGGGACAATTTGACTTCCTCTTTTCCTAATTGAATACCCTTTATTCCCTTCTCCTGCCTGATTGCCCTGGCCAGAACTTCCAACACTATGTTGAATAGGAGTGGTGAGAGAGGGCATCCCTGTCTTGTGCCAGTTTTCAAAGGGAATGCTTCCAGTTTTTGCCCATTCAGTATGATATTGGCTGTGGGTTTGTCATAGATAGCTCTTATTATTTTAAGATATGTCCCATCAATACCTAATTTATTGAGAGTTTTTAGCATGAAGCATTGTTGAATTTTGTCAAAGGCCTTTTCTGCATCTATTGAGATAATCATATGGTTTTTGTCTTTGGTTCTGTTTATATGCTGGATTACATTTATTGATTTGCGTATGTTGAACCAGCCTTGCATCCCAGGGTTGAAGACCACTTGATCATGTTGGATAAGCTTTTTGATGTGCTGCTGGATTCGGTTTGCCAGTATTTTATTGAGGATTTTTGCATCAATGTTCATCAAGGATATTGGTCTAAAATTCTCTTTTTTGGTTGTGTCTCTGCCAGGCTTTGGTATCAGGATGATGCTGGCCTCACAAAATGAGTTAGGGAGGATTCCCTCTTTTTCTATTGATTGGAATAGTTTCAGAAGGAATGGTACCAGCTCCTCCTTCCACCTCTGGTAGAATTCGGCTGTGAATCCATCTGGTCCTGGACTTTTCTTGGTTGGTAAGCTATTGATTATTGCCACAATTTCAGAGCCTGTTATTGGTCTATTCAGAGATTCAACTTCTTCCTGGTTTAGTCTTGGGAGGGTGTATGTGTTTAGGAATTTATCCATTTCTTCTAGATTTTCTAGTTTATTTGCATAGAGGTGTTTGTAGTGTTCTCTGATGGTAGTTTGTATTTCTGTGGGATCAGTGGTGATATCCCCTTAATCATTTTTTATTGCATCTATTTGATTCTTCTCTCTTTTCTTCTTTATTAGTCTTGCTAGCAGTCTGTCAATTTTGTTGATCTTTTCAAAAAACCAGCTCCTGGATTCATTAATTTTTTGAAGGGTTTTTTGTGTCTCTGTTTCCTTCAGTTCTGCTCTGATTTTAGTTATTTCTTGCCTTCTGCTAGCTTTTGAATGTGTTTGCTCTTGCTTTTCTAGTTCTTTTAATTGTGATGTTAGGGTGTCAATTTTGGATCTTTCCTGCTTTCTCTTGTGGGCATTTAGTGCTATAAATTTCCCTCTACACACTGCTTTGAATGTGTCCCAGAGATTCTGGTGTGTTGTGTCTTTGTTCTCATTGGTTTCAAAGAACATCTTTATTTCTGCCTTCATTTCGTCATGTACCCAGTAGTCATTCAGGAAAATGTAAAGACCATCAAGGCTAGGAAGAAACTGTATCAACTAATGAGCAAAATAACCAGCTAACATCATAATGACAGGACCAAATTCACACATAACAGTATTAGCTTTAAATGTAAATGGGCTAAATGCTCCACTAAAAGACACAGACTGGCAAATTCAATAAGAGTCAAGACCCATCAGTGTGCTGTATTCAGGAGACCCATCTCACATGCAGAGACACACATAGACTCAAAGGGATGGAGGAAGATCTACCAAGCAAATGGAAAATAAAAAAAGGCAGGGGTTGCAATCCTAGTCTCTGATAAAACAGACCTTAAACCAACAAAGACCAAAAGAGACAAAGAAGGCCATTACATAATGGTAAAGGGATCAGTTCAACAAGAAGAGCTAACTATCCTAAATATATATGCACCCAATACAGGAGCACCCAGATTCATAAAGCAAGTCCTCAGTGACCTACAAAGAGACTTAGACTCCCACACAATAATAATGGGAGACTTTAACACCCCACTGTCAACATTAGACAGATCAACAAGACAGAAAGTTAACAAAGTATACCCAGGAATTGAACTCAGCTCTGCACCAAGCGGACCTAATAGACATCTATAGAACTCTCCACTCCAAATCAACAGAATATACATTTTTTTCAGCACCACATCACACCTATTCCAAAATTGACCACATAGTTGGAAGTAAAGCATTCCTCAGCAAATGTAAAAGAACAGAAATTATAACAAACTGTCTCTCAGACCACAGTGCAATCAAACTAGAACTCAGGATTAAGAAACTCACTCAAAACCGCTCAACTACATGGAAACTGAATTGTAGAGTTTTTACCATAAGATGTCCTAATGTGAGTTGATCTCAGGCAGTGTAACTCTGAAATCTAACCAGGGCTTGGCAAACTATTTTTGTAAAGGGCCAGATATTTAATATTTTATTTGTATACCACATATGATCTCTGCTGCTGCTGCTTCTCCTCCTCCTTCTTTTATAACCCTTAACAAATATAAAATTTAGTTTCAGCTTGCAGGTCATATAAAAACAGACCATAAGGCAAATTTGTCTCACAGCTCATAGCTTTCTAACTAACCACCACACTATACTGCCTCTTGTCAACATCGTAATTGTCACACTCAGAATAACCTCAGAAATTATGCCATCTTAAGGGCTTAATTCTTCGTTTGTCATGCATTGGATCTACTTCCTCTTGTTTTCATTATCCATAAAAGTATGCAACATAGACCTAAGTTCCCAGGTAATTTCTCTATCAGATATATCCCCTTAGGGCCTGGGTAAAGGAATGTAAAGAACTCAGAACTCAAAACCTCTAAATATCAAGGAAATTTAAATACGGGGGTAGTTGATCTGAATTTTTTCCACAGTACCCAAGGATGAGTGGCCTAAATAAGCAGGGGAAGTGAAATATTTCCTCTTCACAAATGAAGAGGGCAACTTTGACTTTTTTGGTCACAACTCCTCTGCAAGGTGGTCTTTGTTGTTTAGGTGGGAATCCACTCAGCTGTTGGGAGTGTGGAAGAGGCTCGAAGAGATGCTTTCTGATGGTGAAAGACATCCAGAGAAGAACTCTGCATCTGACTTTATTTTTTGAGACAGAGTCTTACTCTGTTGCCGAGGCTGGAGTGGTGCAATCTTGGCTCACTGCAGCCTCCGCCTCCCAGGTTCAAGCAATTCTCCTGCCTCAGCCTCCTAAGTAGCTGGAGCTACAGGCACCTGCCACCACACTTGGCTAATTTTGGTATTTTTAGTAGAGATGAGGTTTTGCCATGTTGGCCAGGCTGGTCTTGAACTGCTGACCTCAAGTGATCTGCCTGCCTTCTGCGATTACAGGCATGAACTACCGTGCCCAGCCCATCTGATTTTAAAGAAAGACTTTCTTCTGTGAACTGTGAATGAGGAGGGCTAGACACAGTCAAGGGCCTGCTCATGATCATGGTTCTACCACTGAAGGGCTGTCAGTTCATGGTTCTTTCTGGTCTATACATCTGAAAAATCATAAGCTGGCTAGGATCCCATGGTAAAAACTGAGGCTGAATGTAACCCCATTGGAGACCTGGTATCTCCAGCTACATTTATGGGGCATGCAAAGTGCCATGAGCCATGCTAAGCAATTTACACAGTGTTTCACTTGATCCTCTTACCTTAATGTGATTAGCATCATTATGTCCATTTTACATATGATGAAATTGAGGTGTTAAAGATTAAACAACTTACTTAAAATCATAGAACTAGTAAGACTGATACTCAAAATCAGGTATGTCTGCTTACAAAGTTTCAATGGATAAATTTTGAGTATCCAGGAGTGAAACTCCCCGTGGATAGTCACCCAATCAAAGGAATCAAATACCTTCTAAGTACAAGGCATTGCACTGGGGATATCATGAAGAACAAAACAAAGTCCCCACCCTTAAGGAGGAATGTACCCTCTTCTCCCTTATGGATCACTGACCCTACCTTTCGTGTATCTTTCCACCTGCATGTGATAGCATTCATTATACACATGGTCCATACTCATGTAATTAGATACACACACCTGCTATCTTCTTTACATTTTCCACAAACAGGAGAAACCAAATGTAGAGGGTGATGATAAACACGAATATCTTAACAATGAGTCCACACGTCACCCGAAGAGGCCCCTGATTCACATTGACTGACTGGAACCTCAGTTTCTCTAGCTGTAGAGAGGATTAATTATACTTGACGACTATTGTGAAGGGAAACAGAAAGCTTATACTTAGAAACATTCACAAGGATGAATATGTATTAAATATTTTGAAATGTGGATGGGTATTATATATATATGTGTGTATATATATATATGCATTCTTGCCATTTCTTACTCAATTTATTTCCCTATTTTTCATCTCCATTGATGCTAGAATATACTTTTTAAATTTGTAGAATCAGTCCTGTGATTTTACAATCACAAACATATAAGCAAGCTATAGTTGTTTAAAAATGTGACCTACTCAGCTATCAACTTTGATCAGATTCAATTGTTTGATCCAAACTTTGATAAGATTCAATCACCTGATCTATTGCAAGGTTTCCAGGTTCATGTGGTCTTAGAGTTTTACATAATTTAGAAACTCAGAGCTCCAAGTAATCAGATAGCCTGTATTTAGATTGTAGTTCTACCACTTTCAGACAGTTGACTTGGAGAATTTGCTTAATCTCAAATCTCAATTTCCTCACTAATAAAATGGGGTAATACTACATCATAAAGTTGTGAGGAAGATGAAAAAAAGTGCTTGTTAGTATCTGTCACACATAAGTAATAAATGTTAGTCATTATTAATATTTAAAATGACATTATTAAAAAGTATAACTCATAGTCTAATTTTGAATTGTAATGAACTGATTTTGGTCCTGAATTTTGATCCTCTTGGTCTATTTTTTTGTTCATTCATTTAAAATAATTTTATTTAGCTTTTTTTCAACCTGTATAATATTTTCTCTACTGTGCTTGTTGTCATGGAAAAAAGGAAGGGAATAAGCTAGTTTCTGCTCTGAGGTAATGATAATTTTGCTGGAAAATTAGTGTTACAGATTTGTTCTTCTCCGTCTTTGATATGCCGGAGAGCATGTGAGGATCTTGATAAAATGCAGCTTCTGATTCAGCAGGTCTGGAATGGTGCATGACAGTCTGGATTTCTAGCAAGCTCCCAGGTTATGCCAATGCTGCTGGTCCACAGAACACACTTGGAATGGTATAAACAGCTGTAGGATTTTGAGGACAGAGGTTAATGTTGACTCTGCCTTTTCCATGATATTAACAAAAGAAAGACACAAACAACATGCACTTTTTTATACATCATTTCGTAGGTAGAGGTTCAAAGTTTTTTCACGATAATGAAAACAATGATATTTTACCAGGAAGAGTGGGGCAATGCTTGCGACTCGTTCACAACAATCTTGCCAATTGTAAGGCATAGAGTGGTCATATCTTTGTCCTGGGCTCTAATTTTTCTTTAAGTTTCTAAATATTTTAATGAATATCTACTAGATTTTACCATGTACGTCTTCTGCTGTAAGTCACCTCAAATTTTCTTTACTTGAAAGAGGTAAAACATGAACAAATGCATTCCATTCTATTGTTTTAGTCAGATAGCACTGATTTAAAACATTGAAGGCTTTAAGTTGAAAGTTAAATTCAAGTGAAAGAGACCATCATTAAATAATTCTAATGACGTGGCATCTTTTTATCTGTTGAATCAGAAGTTCTTATTTTTTTTGTGGGGGAAGAAAAGCTATGTGTTAGAGCTATATTTAAAATGCAATCTTCATATATTTTCATTTAGGTACACTGTAATGTAAAGATCAGTTAATAAACTATGATAATGCTTGTTAGAAATGACGAGTATTAATAAGAAATGACTAGAACACTGCGTGGAAGATTCTGCTAAGATACATCTTGGGACTCAAGTGCTGGAATGTCAGCAAGCATTGTCAAAACATTGCTGAGTTGAAAGGAGAATGATTTTGCTGACTCTCTCTTACTTATTTCACAAATATCTCTCTCCTATTCACTTTTATCTAAAGAGTTGCTATTATTTCTGCTTTTGTCTGACTTTACTTTCATCTTACATATCAGGGACTGAAACCCTCTTTCCTCTAATTGTGTCTGACATGAAGCTGTCAATCTTATCTCCAAGTCTTTTATTGAAATGTTCCAGATGTGTGGGCAGAGTCTCGGATTGTAGGCGCGACTGGCCCCTGATTCTTAAATGGTCAGTGCATCCTCTTTTTCCCTAGCTTCCAGGGCTGTCCACCAAAGTCATGCATGTAATGATACTTCAAAGCACCTTTTTTTTTAAATCTAGCCTTTTATTTTCCTTCTTCAGAAAATGACTAGCATAGTGTGTCATTTTCTCTTATTGTCAGTATGCAAGTCTCCAATTCCCAAGGGAGCACACAGATAGATTTCTCCCAAAGAGTTTTACATTTTTAGCTCGCCAGTCTAAGCTTCTTTGAATTGGGTTTAGAACAAAATTGCAAATATTATTTCCATTTTCACATAGGCCAAAAGTCAAATATAAGTATTCTAAAGGGGAGTGTCATAAATCTCCTTGATCAAATGCCCATTCTTTCATTATTTGTAAATGACTTTTAAAACTTTAGATTACCAGAGAGCTCCCTTTTAGGTACAGAGGCACACACATTTTTATTTTACTTTTTTTTTTTTTTTTTTTTTTTTTTACAAAAGTTTCCCCCTTTCTGTTCTTTTCCAAGGTGGACTCTGGGCAGATGTATAGACCAAATGATTCATTTCCAAAATATCCCAATCCAATTGAACTGTATTCATTTTAGACTCCCAGATCAATGGGGCTTGTCTAACATCTGGATGTACTCATTGCTCTTCTGTGTTTACTTGTTTTGTTTTTAATATCATAAGCTCAAGATAATATTGCTACTTTCCCACCCCCCATTTCTTTTTTGTTTTTATAGCTCCAACGTGTTTTTCCCTAGTGGACATAATTAAGTCTAGAGTTTGTTGCTCCAATATCCTTCCTCTACTTCTGAGTGATTAAAAAAATCAGTAAGGTATACAAAGACATTATTAAACATTCTTTGTTTCGCCAAATAATACAAATAACAAAATTTGATTAGTTGTGGCTCCTTAACACTTTTTGCCCATATTTATACCAGTTTTACATATTTTCCCATTCAACCACTTATTTGTCTCTCTCTTTTACTTGAGTGTATGCACCTGCAGGCATGGACTGCATCTTGACTTTCCCCAGTGAAGACAGGTACTCAGTGGGAGCTTAGTTCATTGCCATCAAATGGCTAAAAATAGACTCTTACAAAAGTCTTTCTATGCCTTAGTTCAAGTTCTAAAATAAAGTAACTGTAGATAATTTTGCTAAATTTTAGTGAGACAAGAGCTTTGTTGTCCAGGCTGGAGTACAGTGACACAGTCCTGGCTTACTGCAGCCTTAACCTCCTGGGCCCAGGTGAGCCTCTCACCTCGGCCTCCTGAGTAGCTGGGACTACAGGTACAGGCATGTGCCATCATTCTTAGCTAATTTAAAAACAACAACAACAAAAAACCTACCTTTTTTTTTTGAGACAGTGATATGGTTTGGATGTTCGTCCTCTCCAAATCTCATACTGAAATGTGATTCCCAGTGTTGGAGTGGGGTCTGGTGGGAGGTGATTGGATCATGAGGTCAGATCTGTCATAAATGGTTTAGCTCCACCTTCTTGGTGATAGGTAAGTTCTTGCTCAGTTAGTTCACATGAGATGTGGTTGTTTAAGAGTCTGGGGCCTTCCCTTTCTCTCTCTTGCTTTTGCTCTTGCCATGTGATGTGCTTGCCCCTGCTTTGCCTTCTGATATGACGGTAAGCTTCCTGAGGCTTCACCAGGAGCTGAGCAGATGTTGGTGCCATGCTTGTATAGCCTGTAGAACCGTGAGCCAATCAAACCTCTATTCTGTATAAATTACCCAGTCTCAGGTATTCTTTTATAGTAGTCCAAAAGTGAATTAATAGAGATGGAGTCTCACTATGTTGCCCAGGCTGGTCTTACACTCGTGGGCTCAAGGAATCCTCCTGTCTTGGCCTCCTAAACTGCATGGACTACAGGTGTAAGCCACTTCACCCAGCCTTATTTTTTTTTTAATTATGACAAGGAATTACATATGCCAGGAAAAGAAGGCAATAGTTAACATGGGTAGTCAGTGCTTTTCCCACCTTAATGTGAACATGAATATAGACACAGGATAGAGCTTAAGATTCTGCATTTCTAAGAAGAACCCAGGTCATACTGCTGTTAGTGCTCTAGGGACCACATTTTGAGTGGAAGGCGCAGTGGCGCTAAGGCTTTCTCTGTTTTCAAATCACA
This sequence comes from Hylobates moloch, assembly GCF_009828535.3. Taxonomy (NCBI): domain Eukaryota; kingdom Metazoa; phylum Chordata; class Mammalia; order Primates; family Hylobatidae; genus Hylobates; species Hylobates moloch. Next base: position 140,885,952 of record NW_026652279.1, read on the forward strand.
ACTAATGATTGGCATTGACTGGTAATTACTTTTTTATTTTTTCCAACTACTAAGATATGACATAAAAATATTACACATGACAGGAATACAAAATGTAGCCAATATTCTTTCCTCCTAAAGATAGCTGCTGTCAAAATTCAGTGTGCAGTCTTCTAAATTATTTTATATATATATTATACATATATATGACTATTTTTCAGAAAACAAACTCATACGAAACATTCTGTGGTAGCTTTTTCACTTTCTAGCATATTTGAGGCTTTCATCCTATGTAAGAACCTATAGACCTTTCATTCTATTTAAAAGATAGTTAATACATGCCACAGATGTTGTTTAGAAGTTATGTCACTAAGAAGATATTTATGTAAACAAAGCTTTTAAAAATAAAAACAATAGCATTTTTGGTAGGAATCAGTTATGTAAATGAATACTTTAAAACAGAAAGAAGTAAACTTGTCTCTAGATCCCACAATGATGACACTTTTAAAGGAATGAACAGGCAGAGAGTTAAACTAGACACTCCGGTTGGAGTATAAAGAAGACATGATCATTTCCCTGTAAGAAATGGCAATCTCCCAGCCTTCCCTGGAGGCCTAGTCTGGGTATCTAATGACAGTGACGAGATAAGGATATAAAGATATAAAGATGCCCTGGGTTAGCCCAAGACACATCACTCAGGGTTGGGACATCAGTAATGCCCTGAGGGCAGATGCCCGCCCCTCACCCTTTGCCCATACGCCAGGGCTGGAGTCACCAGAAGCCTTTGCCTCAGTTGTATGGGGTGGCAGCAGCTGATTGTTCCTGAGCCCAAGGCAGCGTGACTTCCATGCAGTAGCTGTTTTGGATGCTGAGAGCTGCACTACAGCTCCAGCTGAGAGGTCCACATTCCCCTGAAGGTGAGGTGGGTGGCACATGTGGTGGGAGCCCCTGTTACCCCTGACATATACTGCAATTCTCCACCCAGGAAGGGGGGCGGGGTATTGGAGCAGAGGAGCTGTTTCATATAAACAATAGGCAGAATAAATTAAAAATTGCTCTTCAAATAGCTATTTAGGCTGTAGGGACACGTGTGTTGGCTTGAAGCTGTGCCTTCAATTCTACCCCAGAATTCGTAAATGCAAATGTCTATGTCCTTTCCCTGTCTTGCACTTAAGAATAAGGATTTCTGGCCAAAAGATTCTCTAAATTCCAGTTGGAATTGGAAGGACCAGCCTGAGATCTTAGCAATTCATTTGACTGCGAATCTTTCTCCAATGAAAAGACGCTCTTCCCTCCCTCCCAGTGAGGCTGGAAATATGATAGATTCAGTTAATCTTCAACAGGCAATTTCAGACATTTCAGATCTACTTCTGTTGTGTGATTAATTGCTTCAGAGTTTGGCAAGTATTAAGTGGGAGAGTTCTGTGGGGAGGAAGTCGGAGTGCAGGCTGCAGCTGGCCCGCTGTTTGTTTCTGCTCAGACTGGGCCTCTGTTCTCCCTCAACAAAGCACAGCTGGTTTATGTCTGTCACAATCAATGGGATGACATTTCCGAACTGGTAATTACCAAAAGGATTCCTGTTGATGCCTTTTGGAACTGCCAATCTTAAAGGTGGCTCTTGGCTCCTGCTGGGTACAGTATGCCTACATTTGGCTTTTTATCTCCCTTTTCTTTCTTGAACTGAAAGAAAGATTTGTGTGGAGACTTGTAGCTCACTGCCTCGTACCTCTTTTCCTTCCCCTCCCATCTACATGTTAAAGAATATCACAAAGACTGGAAAATCCTCTGCATGTCCTGAATAGCGCTGGCTGAGGAGTCATCTAGAAAAAACACTAATGAAAAACGAATGTGCATTGTAAATGAATGTATTTATATTTTCATGTTCTATTGAGAAAAAGGTACAGGCTATTATTTTCTAGGGGCTTTGAATTTGCTGGATTCAGCAATCTAGGAAAAATACTCCATGTTGACATATGTATCTTTCCTTATATTTTATTATAGTCTTTTAAGTACTGGGATGGCATTTAATAGACAATTTTTGAAGGAAAATAAATAGTGCTCCAGCCGGATGGTTCTACGGAAGGGGCAAACCAGTAGACATCACAGAGGAAGATGTTTATTCCTTTTACTCAACAATGATTTACTGGGGCATGCTATATGCCAGGCATTGTATAAATGCTGAGAATTAGAACAGTACCAGCTGGAGTCTGGGGTGAAAGTTGGCATAACACTATTCCGATGGCTTCCGCAAAGGAACCTGAGAGACACCTCAATCTACCTATACTTGCCCTAGCAATCCCAGACTTAAGCATACACTAGTTTTTCTCACTCATGTTTTGATGATAAAATGGCCGTTGCCTCTGAGCCTTGGAGTCAAAAGAATTAAGACACATTGACACATGTTAGAAAGTGCGGGAGCAGGAGTGTCAACTAAGAAGGACTGGCAAGGAGAAATTCAGGGCAAAGTAGAGATTTAAAATGCTAACAAAAATGAAAAATACATGAGAAAGAAGAGCAAAGAAGAAAACCAAAGATTACTTCAGACCGATTTCTTTAAAAAATGAAGCACTTTGATAAGAGTGTCAAGACAAAGTAGATGAGTGGTTACCAGGCGGGTGGTGGAAAATGGGGTTAACTGCTAATGGGTTTAGGGTTTCTTTTTGGGGTAATGAAAATGTTTCAAAATTAGATAGTGGTCACAGTTGTACAACTCTATAACCATACTGAAAGCTACTGAATTATATGGTTTAAAGGTAAAGTTTATGGTATATGAATAACTCAAATATTTCTGAAGCCCCCGAAGGGAAGGCAACCAGTCTACTAGTTCCAGTTGATGAGTGGAATCTGCCATATTCTCTCTCTCTCCCTCTGTTTTCCTTTTGCTGATGTCCTCTGCTCTTGAAATGACTGGAGGTATCTTTACTGTTAGAAGTGCTTGAGATCCATCATGGAAATCCCAGCATCCATACTAAAGTGTCACATTCCAATTCTTTCAAAGCCAGTACTCTTGGAGGGTGCCAGAGTGTTGCTAGCTTTCATGTCAATGTAGAGAGAAAGAATCCTTCCAGTTCTACATGTGGCTGACCCTCGCCAGACTCCTAAGTCCTACTGTTTCTGATTCTTCATAGTGGATGATTATAAATTAAAAGCTTATACTGACATTCTTTTAAAATGCAATTTCTTCTTCTTCTTCTTTTTTTTTTTTTTTTTTTTTTTGTATTTTTAGTAGAGACAGGGTTTCACCATGTTGGCCAGGATGGTCTTGATCTCCTGACCTCAGGCGATCCACCCTCCTCAGCCTCCCAAAGTGCTGGGATTATAGGCATGAGCCACCGTGCCCAGCCCTTTAAAATGTAATTTCTATGAGTTATTGTGAATTTTCTTTCACACCCAGGCTGTGGAGGGGATGGAACAAAGAAATGAGAGGAAAATCCTATCTTACCTCATGGAACTCTTTCGACACGTAGAAAAAGGTCTAAGCTTTTCAAAGATAGGCACTTTGTCTGAGTCCACTGTCTTCTCTAGTGTCAGTAAAATCTTGTGCCAATAAAAACCCATTAGATATATTAGAATGTATTATTTTCAATATTTGTTACAGGAAGAAGGAAGCAAACTAGTATTCATTAAAGATCTAATATGTGCCAGATACTCTCAATATGCTATTTCATTTAATCTTTGCAATGGCCTACAAAGACTTACAGAGGAGGCAATCAGATCTAAGAAAAGTTAAGCTGTTTTACCAGGTCATACCATGAGTAGGTGATGAAAATCTGGGTTTCACTCCAGATCTACTTACTTAGGTTCCATTCTCTTTTCTCATGCGGCAAGGCTGACTTTTAGGACAAACCTAGAGAAGGTTATTTTAAAGTAGCAGCACCTTGGCCAGAGAGAAGCCTAGCGATATATAGTACACTTGCTTTTTTAGAGAATATATCTGCTGAAAGAATGGGAAAATCATTTGGTCATGGATTAAGTTAATTGAATTTATTCTGAGGTTAGAATACATTTAGATCCACCTTTACCAGGCAAAAACGACTATTACTAAGCCTTAGGGGAAATAAAAGGCTTGTTAAAAAACTTCGCACACATTTTTGACATCAGATATGTTTTGAAATTGCATTTGGGGGCTGGGTGCAGTGGCTGACACTATAATCTGAATACTTTGGGAGGCTGAGACAGCAGGATTGTTTGAGCCTAGTAGTTTGAGACCAGTCTGGGAAACAGAAAAAGACACTGTCTCTAAAATAAAAAATAAAAAATAAAAATTTAGCCAGGCATCGTGCCATGTGCCTGCTACTTGGTAGGCTGAGGCAGTGTGGCAGGAGGATTGCTTGAGACCAGAAGTTCAAGACTGCAATTAGCTATGATTGTGCCACTGAACTATAGCTTGGTGATGAAGCAAGACCCTGCCTTAAAAAAAAAAAAAAAATTATACTTAATGCAAACAAGCAATAAATTACATATATCTTAAAATATGGGTTTAAAAACAAAATCATTTAATTAACACTTCAGATTGTATTTAACCTACAATCATCATTTTATTTTAGAAGATTTAAAGAGACACCCAAATGTCTGCTTCTTAGACATTTAAATAAGTAAAGTTGGTTGTTGAGCTTCTTAAGATAGTTTTTCAAGCATTCTTTTGAGTCTTTCTCTCTTATGCTCTTTATTGAAGCTAGTTTAACTTTAGCCAAGTTGTTACTTTCTAGGAGACATCATTTTCTTTCCTGCTGCCACTGCGGATCACTTAGAAAAGTGTTTGAACAAACAGCTGTGTTATCTTTCTAACTGGGCATTGAGCTCTCCTGTTGCCTGAGGACCAATCTTTTTAGAATTCATACTCAATAGAGTCTTCATGAGAAACTGAAATGTAGTAAAATAAATCATAGAATGTCTGTTTACTCTAGGTCAGATATTGGGAACTAGTGATATGTAGCCATTAAGGTGAGTGGAAGTAAACATCCTAACTATCCGGGATAAAGAAAGTTCACAATAATTTTTCTTGCTCCTTATCTCTCTTTCAATGAGGTGTCACCAGATGGCAGACTGTGGCACACAGCCACTTCCCCTGCTATGTACTCATCGGCAGATCTATGTCAGCTTACTTTAAGTCTAGCTTTCCTGTTTAACAGTAATAGAATAACTAGTGATAACTTATTTAATCAATACATTTTCTTTTCCTAATATACTTTAAATGTGATAGAAAGTAGCTTTATAAAGTATTAATCGATTTGGTTCTGTCTCCCTTCCTTTTCCTGTCTTACTAATAAACCTTTGATCATTAGAATTCTGCGTATCTGAAAAAATCATGATACCGAGCTAAAAGAGTTACACAGAGTAAGAGATGATTTCATGGGCTTGGTTTGTCACGTTATTTATTTGGTACATTTTATTAGAATTTTTCCCAAAGCACATTTCATCTAATTATAAAGCATTCTGTCAGATCTATATATTTTATAATATTGGTCATGTATCTTTAATCTTTGAAGGAAAATTATTATATAACTTCAATACTGACATCATCGTAACAGGTTGACTGGTTCACAAAACAAGTTGCACAGCTATAGCTAAAAGGAACAGTACCAAAGACTAAAAACACTACAGACAGCAAGTTCTATATTTAGACTTGACATGATATCATGGCCAGGGAAACATTTTACATAAGCATTTTTAAAGCATGCTTGAAAGTTTCTCTGACATGATATTAGTTAGAGAACCTCCTAGTGATAGCATGACATGATTCTTTGGTGCTATATGTATGTAGTATGCTGTACATAAGCAACTGGCTTACAAAAATAACTACATGGATATTAAGTAAAAAACCTGATGGAAAATCTTCAAATGAGTACATTCTTTCCCTAGGTAAAATGTGTTAACCAATGTAGTTGTTCCAATAAATTCATTTCACTACATAATTACTTTTATTTGTAAAAACTTCTGCAATAGTCTTTCTACAGTAAATACACTTCTCCTAGGGATGGGTATTGAACACACCGTGTGAAAGGCAGTATGCCATAAAAAGGAACAAGATCATATCCTTTGCAGGGATGTGGATGGAGTTGGAAGCCATTATCCTCAACAAACTAATGCAGGAACAGAAGACCGAACACTGCACGTTCTCACTCATAAGTGAGAGCTGAATGATGAGAACACAGGGACACATAGTTGGCAACAACACACACTGGGGCCTGTGGGGAGGGTGGGAGGTGGGGGAAGGGAGGGCATCAGGCAAAATCGCTTATGGATCCTGGGCTCAATACCAAGGTGATGGGATGATATGTGCAGAAGACCACCATGGCACAATTTTTAGTGTTCGTCCATCAGGTAAAAATGAGCTACGTGTTCATGAGCCCTGGCACTGCTGGAAAGTTGTTGCCATAAATGGTCATAAAAACAAACTCATGCCATATCATGCTCAACATCATTCTCAACATCTCCACAGAATTTGCAATTGAGTTTTAAAATGGAGTCTCAATTGCCTTTGGAAAATAAGAATCTATTAACTAAGATTTTTGTTTGTTTTCTTTGGATAGGTCACATATTACTTACTTAAGATGTATATCTGATGAACCTACTAACATCCAGATTATAGTTTTCAGAGACAAATGTTAAACAGATGGATTTAAAGAAATTCAGAAATTAAGAAAGGCTTGGAGCTTCTAGTCTACCTGGGTTCCTGAGGACTGGACATTGTAAATTTTCTGAGGACCCTGATGCCTTAGGAGTGTGGAATTATCAAAAGAAAGTGTGGCATGGGTGGGACATTAAAGACACCATGCTGTTTCACTTGGGAATATGGGACAAGGCTCTGGCCAAAGGCACAAAGCACCCCAAGAGACAGAACCTGGTGGAATGTTAATAAAATAAATAACACAACAATGAAACAACTACGAAAAAAACTTGTAAGCATATTGTTGGGTGAAAGGAATATAAATGCTAGTTTATGTTTTGGCTAGAAGGGGGCAGGGTAAAAAAGTGATTATTTTCACCATATTTCTCTTTTTTTTCTAATTTATTACAGATGTTTTTATTATAACATTTATGTAATTAAGGAGAATTCATTGAGTACAGAAAATAGTCAAATGAGGCAATTTGCTCCAATTTAAAAGAGTTTGGGAACTGGAAGTCAGAAAATGTGGATTTCAGCTTTGCATTTTATTGGTGAGCTTCCTTTCAAACTTCTGTCATCCCATGTGTGAAATAATAATAAAATCTATCTTACATTTTTTGATATAGTTTTGGATATACTCAAAGAAAATAATACACAAGACTCTTAGTTTAGTCTGAAGTAGAGCTAAAACTTATGGGCCTTTTTTCATCCATTCATTTATTCAACAAACATTTATTGAGGTTGTGGCACATGTTGAGCATTATGGAATATAGTGTAAGATGGACCTTATTTCTTCTGAGGACTATAGTCTTATGGGGGAGACAGTTAATAATTACACAAATAGCAATATAATTACTATTATGGTAGGTGGTATAAAGAAAAAGTTCAAAGAACTTATATGACAGGGAGATCAAACCTTGGCTAGGGCTTTGCCAACAGTGTCTTTCAGTTATTTCAAGAGCACTGCATAGTACTGCATAACACAGTAGTAGATAACACCTCCATTTTATAGATAAAAAGAACGAGACTTAGATGTGTTGGCTTCATTTCTTTTCTCCTTAACAGTGCTTTTCTTATATCCCCTGCATCGTGCTGCACTTAGAATTAGGAGCTCTTGAATGCTTTTTTGTTGATTTATTTCGTGAATGGTCGTGGTATTCCTAATCCTCAGAAAACTTACAGGACTAAAGACTGCTTGCTCTCATAATCTGAAAAAAGGATCTGGAGTTACAAAGGGAAGTAACTGTTTCCCAATTTGACCATTAAAAAATTCCTAAACAAAGCATCCTTGTTTAGTGCCATATCACAAGACTATTTCCTAGAACCCTTAGGAAGAAATATCCATAGTTCAGAGTTTCGTGGATTGAGAAAAAGAATATAGCACTCTATAGAGAGATTCAGGATAATGTACCAATGAATGTGTGATCTGAAAGTAGGGATTCATCTCCTTAAATACTAAATGATACATTTAACATTGGTGTCATTTACTGCACGTGTGTGCAGGCAAGTATTGAGGAAGCTGCAGTAGTTTTCAGCCTCAGTTGGCCATATGTAAATGATAAAAGGCGATAGAATCTGGAGAGAAAACGGCAAGGCAACATTTCATTGTGTGTCCCTTTGAGGTGGGGAAGTTTAGGATTAAGGTAGGATGATAAGATAAAAAGGGACACAAACCTCTCTCACCCCTATTTATGCTTAGAAAAGTACAGCTTCCTTATAATTCAAAGTGCATTTAAAACTTTCACGTGGCCCATAATTTAGATAAGAAAAATCAATTTCTGTCTGAGCTCTTTTCAGTAATCCATCTGCTTCTGAGTTCCACTGGGGGCGGTGGCACTGTTGCTTCCTGCAGGCATAGTGTACTTTAGAGAGATCCTGACTTTGTGACCCTGGAGCTCAGGGAGCTGAATGAGAAAAGCAAGAAAACAGCGCTGGACTCGGAATTAGGGAGATGCCAGATGTCTTTCTTGGACCAGAGGGTCAAGGTCAAGTTCTATAAGGAGAAAAGGACTTGGATGGAAAATGAAGTGAGCCAAGAGAAAATAAGAGAGGCACAAGTAGAATTATTCTTTGATAATTGGATGTCAGACAGAGCTCAGGTCTCAAATTCTTCGGACGTGGGGCAGATGGGCTGTCTGGGACATTACAGTTACCTCTAAGATACAACGCCACTTTCCTGCCAGAATTTTGGTTTTGCCATTACTTGAAATAGGTGGCTGATCAGATGATCCAGTGCCTCAGACAGACATGTTCAGATAGAGGCAAACCTTCCATAGTATGGAAACCGAAACTCTCTTCATGTGAGGAATCATAGTACAGAGACTCTTTAGTGGCAGGAAAAAAAAAAAAAAAAACTGAGTGTCTCATTTATTGGCAATTACTATCCTTGGAAATATGATTTATAACAGCAAAATGAGAAATAGAAATTATTTGTGTTCTCTTGCTCCCTGTCCTTGACTTGGCATCCTTGAACCACGGAGTCAGTGAATCCCTTAAATTCCATGCTAAAATTTGTTTAAATGAACATTTTTCTGGGGATATAGATGGTCCATAGCTATAATCAGTTTCTCAAATGGTCTGTTACCTAAAACAGTTGAAGAGCCAATCTTATTATTCTATTTGTTTCCATTCTTGACCCACTTTCCTTTTTACTCTATATATTTTCTTTGGAAAATACCCACTTTCATAGCTTCATGGCTTCAACTATCCTCTGTGTGCTATGACTGATGTCTGTCTTAACTTCCAACTCTTTACCTACTTAGAAAACTCTGGATCTGATTGTGTAACTACCTTACAGATGCTTCTAATTGCATGTTCCATAGACAATTTCTATACTTAACATCCTGAATTGAACATTTAATCTCATCAGTGCTCCTGCTCCTGGTTGTGCCATCCTGGTGAGTGGGATCATCACCCAAATAGCTTCCCAGTTTCTTCTTCCCACTTTCCGTCCATATTTGTGGTCAGCAAAGCCAGTCAATGATCTTTCAGAAGTACCTCTCATATATGTTCCCTCATCCATATCCCCCAGCCACCCCCTTGTTTTGAGCACTTCTTTTGTCTTGCTAGACTCTTTGAGGAGCATTCCAACTGCTCTCGCCACTGCAAGGCTTGCTCCTACCAGCCCATCCCCACCCTACTGCCAACATGATCCCCTGCTTTAAAACCAGTGCCTGGTTGAGCTCACACCTGTAATCTCAACACTTTGTGAGGCCAAGGCAGGAGGCTTGATTGAGCATAGGAGTTCAAAACCAGCCTGGGCAATATAGCAAGATCCCCATCTTTAACACCGCCCCCCCCGTCCCCCAACACACACACACACACACACACACACACACACACACGAAAAAGCCTGGCATGGTGGTGCACATCTGTAGTTTCAGCTAATTGAGAAGCTAAAGTGGGAGGATTGCTTAAGCCCAGGAGGTTGAAGCTGCAGTGAGCCATGATCAAGCTACTGCACTTAGCCTGGGCAACAGCGTGAGACCCTGTCTCTTTAAAAACAAAACAAAACAAAAAAAAAACCAACAAAAAACTAAAACATATGCTGCTTCCCATTGCCTGGGATGAAGCCTAAATCCTGAAACACACAGGACTCCTACACAGTGTGGCCCTGTGGCCCCAGCTTCTTTCTCTGGCTCATCTAGGGCCATGCCTTACCATGCACTGAGTCTAGCTAATCCAAATATCTCTCAGTTCCCAAACTTGTCATTCCTTTTCATATGTCTATGCTTTTGGAAAGACCAAAGAACTTCCAGCATATTATCTTGTTACGCATTCTCTCCTCTATGTTTAGAATTTCCCCCACCCAGAGCCCCTTATCCTGCCTTTTTTCTTTCCTGGACTACTATTTAACCCACAGGGCCATTCAGCTGTCACCTCTTTTGCACCACCCACACTCCCATCCCTGGGAGAAGGTAGGATTCCTTCTCTGTGTATTTCTCAAACTCCCCTTCTTCTGTGGACACTTGTTTACTTGTCAGTCTCATGTGGGCTCCTGGAGGCCATGGCATTTTATATATCTCGTGCCTAGCACAATGCCTGGCACATAGTAGGTTCTCAATAAATACTGAATAAATGAATAGCAAAGTTTGCAAAGAGAGTAGTAACTTTCAGCTTGCCTTGCTAATTTTACTAATGAAGAAGTTGAAACCTAGTGGAACTAGGAGAATTACATAATGATAGGTTGGTTCTGGCATAGAACCAAGGTGTTTTGAGTCATAGTTGAATGTTCCTTCCACAATGCAGCATGGTATGATTAATTTGATGGTCTTCTAAGGAAAGAATCTTTAGTTTTAGCAATAAAATGTAACTTAGGATGACAAGGAGAAGTATTGGTGAAAAAAGAGAAAAAAAGCAGTTGATTTTATTTCACAGGAGTTATCATATTATTTTATTAATCTTTGCATCCAAGGCAAACAAAGTATGAAAGTGCTGGGAAGAGGCTGGGCATGGTGGCTCATGCCTGTAATCCCAGCACTTTGGGAGGTCAAGGCAGGTGGATCACTGGAGGTCAAGAGTTCTAGACCAGCCTGCCCAACATAGTAGAACCTCGTCTCTACTAAATTAGTCAGGCATGGTGACATATGCCCATAATCTCAGCTACTTGGGAGGCTGAGGCAGGAGAATCTGTTGAACCAGGAGGTATAGGTTGCAGTGAGCCAAGATTGCACCTCTGTACTCTAGCCTGGGAGACAGAGCAAGACTCTGTCTCAAAAAAAAAAAAAAAAAAAAAGAAGTGCTGGGAAGAGAGCAGTAATGCCAACCCCAGAGGATGACACTTTAGAAGAAAGAAATGATAGCATGTTACCTAAACTGATTAGTTAGTACTGGGTAATTTGGGAAGATTTCTTCCCTTAAGCTCTAAAGTAAGTAATTGAGATGTGGAAACTTCACAGATCTCTGGGGATCAATGCTTGCCTTGAGGGACTGGCAGGGAGAGGAACAGGGAAGCAATATTTCTTTTGAAAGGGAGCCAAACACATGTTTCATTGTTCTGGGTTCCCTGTTTAAGGCCAAGTGACTTTTGATTGAGAATATTCTGTTCTGGAGGGAACCTGTAGTGTTTGCTTATCTTTTTAAGAAAATTTTAGATACACAGAACTAAAAAGTCTGGAAAGAAAAACTATGGTTAATATTGTGTTGCCCAAAATAAGATACTTAAGATACTAAGAGTTAGGGTGCACGTTGTGGAAAAGAAAAGATGAAATTTAGAATATTTATTTTATTTAGAGTGGAAACAACTACAAATGGTAGTAATTTGCTAAGGAAATAATCATTCTAAATAACATATCTCTTTCAACAGAATCTGTCTACCTCACCTTGCTAAATTGAGAGAGATACAGATTACGTGGGAGAAATACACTTTATAACTAAGAGATAGATTTTAGGAATTATAAATTAATTTTAAAGCATACAGACTTGGAAGATGATGAATTTTAGCACCATCAGTTCAGTTGCCTTTAGAGGTAGGCAGGGGCATGGCAAATTCCCATCAGGGGACCTGCTGCTGCTCTTGAGGAGGATAGAGAGGGAGGGATCTAAGAGGAACCATGCTGGGCATGGAGGTGGCAGGAGTAACAAAACTGAGAGCCCAAAAGGAGTAGAAGTAGGTCTAAGTTGAGAGCTGAAAGCAGAGATGCCAACCCATTTTCAGCAGGAAAGAACAGACTGGAAAGAGTGGAGAGAGTGTGTTTATGAGAATTATTATTGGGAACAATTTCAGAATGGATAGATCTGCTGTACTCTTTACTGTATTTATAGCAGAGCTTTGATGAGATGATAGCAGAATCAGAATTGACTTTCACTCAGTCATGTTTTACAGCAAAATTCTTGTGCATTTCCTAAAATCATCACTAAGCATAATAAATTCTGATGCAACTACCAGCTCCATTACTTCATGAACAACTGCTCTCAGCAGTCAGGGCAGCTGTACTAACCCCACGTGACCAATAAGCTCAGCTTGAGTTTGGGGAGTACCACTTTCTTTTAGATTATTCATCCTAGAGCTTCCATTGACTTCATTTAGTGACTGTGTTGCCTAACCGTCCCATATACTGCTTTTTTAATGATCTGGAAGTTTCATCTTCTTTTTTTCTACTCCCCACAATCTAAATTTATTCGCTTTGTTTTCATTTTTTAAATATCTTTCTCTCTACTTTTAAGAGACCAGCCTGGATCTGACAAAGTACTCCATCGGTTTGTGATGTCTGACCCATCCCAGAAAATGCATTGGTATTTAAAAAATGACCTGTTGGAAATATACCACTTTAAGGAAGGAGGACCATCATGGTTCAGGTATCATGGAGGCAGATAGGTGGGTGCTTTGGGACTAGTACGTGAGGAAATGTCAGAGAGACAGGAGGTCTTCCTGAAGCATTTTTAAAATGCAGAACTCCAGTAAGAATTATAAGGAGATAATATGTGTGAAGAGTTTTGGGTACCTTGCATGGAAAGTCCTAGTCAAAAGCTAAATATTAGTATTCCTGTCATTATAGAATCCCAGAGCAGGGAGGCACTGAGGAATTTGCAATTGAATATCCTCCTCCAGGCCCTTTAGCACCTTCTAAAGATTTCATAAATCAGGGAATATGCCACGGTTTGCTGAAGGGATATGTGTTTGAGAGGTGATGAAGTTTACTTGGAGAATTTAGAGTTCAGTTTTATTTGAACTAAAGCGTGAACGGACCCACAGTACTGAGGATCCTTCTGGGCCTGTTTAAATAGTAGCTCCAATTCCCTTTCTGAACAGTTTGCATGTCAGCCAGTGAGTGCTACAAATGCTGATCTGTACTGCATGAGGGCCTCTCCTGGGACAGGGCATGGTGCAAACTTCTTGCAACCTAATCCTTCAAGCACCAGCTCAAGTCACACGCCTGCCATGAAGTTTTTCTTGACAACTCCAGGGCCTGCCGATCTTTCTCTCCTTTGAACTCATATGCACTTGTCCAGATTGCACTATTAATTTAGCCTTTCGTGTTTGTGTAGCAAGGTGGAAAATTTTATCCAACAGAAATTCTGGGGGCTGCTGCTTCTTGGGAAAAGAATGATTTTTTAAGTGGCTGTCTGGCAAGAAAGGTCACTTGTGGAGAACAGAGTGGGTGAAGGCAGGCTGTGAACTGCCTCTGGGAGGACAAACGAGAAACAACACAGAGAACACTGCATGTGGGTGAGAGCACTCCATGAAAGAGGGGGTGAGGAAGAAAATACAAGTGACTTTTCTCAGTGTGGGCTTTTAGGGAGAGGAACAAATGGCTATCTGAAAATAATGAGCAGGAAGGTTTTTTTTTGTTTTTGTTTTTTAGTTTTTTGGCATGGTGCTGCGTAAACATTCCATAACCAGTATCTAGTTTAGTCTCAGGGCGACTCTCACTTTTCTTTACATTCGTTCATTTATTCATGTAAACATGTGTTGCGTATTTATTGACTTCCTATTATGAGCCAGGCACTGTTTTAGGTCTGGACATTAAGCAGTCAATAAGACAGATAGATATTCTGGTAGGAGAGACAGACAGTAAGTAAAGTGGAAACAGATGAGATAATGTCAAATATTATTAGTGCTCTGATGCAAATAGAACAGAAACATGTGGTGGAGAGTGACTTTGTCTAGCTTTTATGAGGGGCACACATAAAAATATGTGGCTTATTATCCCAAAGTAGACTTGAACTACCCAGGACCATGCCTCACACATCTTGATCTTCTCCATTTTTCCCACAAACTACCTTAGGCCTTCCTATGTACTCAACATTTCAAATATATCAGTGAGTTCAAGAATAGAGTTTTGCAATGAGACCATTGATTTCATAGGATTTCTTAGCCTTTTTTTGGTGCCACGATGATTTTTTTAACAGTTTGTTGAGACCCATAGTCTCTATTCAGAATAGTATTTTGTGTAGGCATAAAACATAAAACATAGTATTTCTATGGAAACTAATCATATATAGTCTGCAGTTCTCTGATCCCAGGCTGATAACCACTAAAAGATAATAACAATAATTTTTCATAGGAAATATTGTGATGGGGAAATTAAGCTTTGATGATTATAACTCTTTTTATTCTACAATGCAGACTAAATTGAGCACAAATGACAAAAGCAAACTATGTTTGACATTTAGGGGAAAAGGGTTGCCAACAAGTCTTTAGGACTTACCCATCAGATGAAGCTGAACATAAATTTAATGTAGCTGGTAAAACAGAAGAGAGTACAGGTCAATTCACTGGTTTGGTATTCCCCTAGCTGAGCTCTTGGGCACTGGGTTAGAACATGAGGTAGACACCTGGGAGGGTAATCAACTTACTGGAAATAATTGCAATGACACAGATTGAGAAGGAAGTGAGCTACAAGGCCCAGGCAGGACGGAGCTTGCCTAGAGCTTGTCTACAAAGGACCCACTCAATGTGGCCAAAGCTGCACAAAGGCATCAGGTCAGCAGGGGATAAAAACCAGACCCCAAATTAGGGAAATGAGGATCAGTGCCAGGGTCCAGAGGCCATGATGAAAGACGCAAGTCAGAAGTCTCTAGGCTTTCCCAGAAGTCCAATTTTACATGAAATTCCTTTTTAAATTATAGACCATTCAGAAGCAAGTCTAGTTTTTCCATGGAATTGTGCAATTGAATAGGGTTTCCTCTTTAGTTTTACTTGGGCGATTTAACAATGCATAGGATAGCAACAAAGCCACATGCCCGAGGCTTCTGATTCTCAGCAAGCAAGTAAGAGCCTGCAGCACAGTGGCTGCCACCATTTACTTGGTTCTTTCCATCCTTTTCTAGTTTCATATGGCCTATCTTCCACTGGACACACTCCACAATGACCTTACACTGAACATATCCGCTGATCTTATCGTCGTCTACCTTTCCTTTGTTGGTTTATGATAACATTCTTTTCTAAGTTACATTAATTCAAAAACAATGGGGATTTTTAACTTTTTTCTTCATGGTTTGCCATATGTAAACAATCATGCAAGCTCTATGGATCATACATTTGAAACTGATCTCTTCTTTATTCGAGAGCAGCAGTTCTTGAGCAGAACGTTATTACCTCATTTCAAGATTGCTTCCTAAATCTTGTGACAGAGGTTCTATGTTCTTGCATCTTTCATTAAAATCCTTCATTTTCTACACCTAAACCCCATACTCTCCCTTTCAAGAAACCAAGTACAAAGCACCTCACATGATGTTTATGAGTCTTTATATTAATTTATATTTCTCTAGCTATAGCTTATATTGCTGTGCCTGATAATTTTTTATCAAATGCCAGTGTGAATTTTGCATTGTTGGCTGCTGGATTTGTTTTGTATTTCCTTCAATCTTTTTGGGCTTTGCTCTGTGGTGTAATTAAGTTGGTTAGCATCAGTTTGATCCTTTCGAGGCATGCTTTTAAGCATTCTTAGGCAGGTCCAGAGTAGCCTGTAGTCTACAGTCTATGCCCAATTTAGCACCACTACTAGGGTAATAACCCTTCGGAGGACACTCCTCAATGCTCCGTGTATTCTGAGGTCTTTCTTCTCTTGCTTGGTGGGAACGGGAACTCTTCCTCTTTGTGAGCTCCAGGCATGGTTCTTCCTGCTCCTTTCAGGTAGTTCTTTCTCTGGCCTTGATAGTTTCCTACGTGCTATTCAGTACTCAAAGAAGCAAGGCAACACTCTGCAGATTCCTGAGCCTGCTTGCTTTCTGCGCCTGTCTCTCCTCTATGGTGCTCTGCCCTGCTAATTCCAGCCTCATGGCTTCCTATTTTTTAGCTCTGTGTCTTCTACTCGGGGAGATTATCAGGCTGTGTCTGGGCTCCCTCTACCTCTACCACACTGAAAACACTCTCTAGGCTTGAGACGGGAGTCAGCTCTAGGTCACCTGTAGAGCTCACCTTGTTAACCTTCTCTCAAGGATCGTGTCTTACACTACCTGCTGTCCAAAGTCTGAAATATGTTGTTTTATATATTTTATCTGCTTGTTATTAAGGCAGATGGGTTAATCCAGTCCCTGCTACTTTACCATGAATAGATGACTAAAAGTAGAAGTCAATATCTTTATATCTAGGTCATATTTTACCTATCTGTCTTTATCTCCTACTTTTGGGTTTGAATTGTATTTTAGTTAGATTGCTTATTCACTCATATGTTCAAGCCTAGCATAACCAACACTTCACGTATCTTTGGATGGGTAAGAAAAAAGAGTGTTGGTCCCTCTCCCTTGCAGATGTTATTGCCTAGTAGATAAAAATTTGCTATATAAATTCTAGATATAGTAGTACTAATTGAAAAAGCATATTTATCTTTCAAAATACATATGAAATGAAACCAATTTTATCTCTTCCCTTGGTAAGATGAATAACAGATAGTAAGTGAAAACCAAGCTGCTACAAACAATTAATTTTAATACCTATCCTCCCATCTCAATATATCTTACCTCTCCCCTCATTTAGTAGATGCTTGCTAAATATTGTACCAACTTAAGGGGCAGACGGAGTGATCACCAATCCCCTGTGGCCTTCTGAGTATGATTGGCCTGTGGGCACCTTCTGGACCTAACAGTGATTGAGGTTTCTTATAGTTGGGATACAAAGATGTTGAATCTGCCATAACTCACATTAAGTCATAAGGCTATTAAGAGAAGATCCATTCTACAGTTAACTGAGGGTTAAAAGTAGCAATGATCTAATCTCTGATGTTTACATTTCCAGACTCAAGGAAAATTTTCTTTTTTTTTTTT
>NW_026652279.1:140918247-141020576 GCF_009828535.3 Hylobates moloch
GGTGTCAGCAGCGGTGGCTGCAGAACAGCGGATTTTCGTGAGACCACCAATTCAGCTGTCTGATAGTTCCTCTGGAAGTTTTGTCTCAGAGGAGTACCTGGCCCAGTGAGGTGTCGGTCTTTCCCTTCTGCAGGGGTGCCTCCCAGTTAGGCTGCTCAGGGGTGAGGGACCCACTTTAGGAGGCAGTCTGTCCGTTCTCAGATCTCCAGCTGCGTGCTGGGAGAACCACTACTCTCTTCAAAGCTGTCAGTCAGACAGGGACGTTTAAGTCTCTGGAGATTCCTGCTGACTTTTTGTTTGTCTGTGCCCTGCCGCCAGAGGTGGAGCCTACAGAGGCAGACAGGCCTCCTTGAGCTGTGGTGGGCTCCACCCAGTTCGAGCTTCCTGGCTGCTTTGTTTACCTAAGCAAGCCTGGGTAATGGCGGGCGCCCCTCCCCCAGCCTCGCTGCCGCCTTGCAGCTTGATCTCAGACTGCTGTGCTAGCAATCAGCGAGACTCCGTGGGCATAGGACCCTCCGAGCCAGGTGCGGGATACAATCTCCTAGTGTGCCGTTTTCCAGGCCCGTTGGGAAAGCGCAGTATGAGGGTGGGACTGACCCGATTTTCCAGGTGCCATCTGTTACCCCTTTCTTTGACTAGGAAAGGGAACTCCCTGACCCCTTGCGCTTCCCGAGTGAGGCAGTGCCTCGCCCTGCTTCGGCTCGCGCACAGTGCGCTTCACCGACTGTCCTGCACCCACTGTTTGGCACTCCCTAGTGAGATGAAACCGGTACCTCAAGCAGAAATGCAGAAATCACCAGTCTTCTGTGTCGCTCGGGCTGGGAGCTGGAGACCGGAGCTGTTCCTATTCGGCCATCTTGGCTCCACGAAGTTGAGAACTTTCACCTTTTCACTTAAAGGAAGCACTCTTTGGCTTATCTTCAGCATATCCGATTTGCCAGCATCATTACTTTTGTGCCTTGGGGCCATTATTAAGTAAAAGAAGGATCATTTGAACACAAGCACTGTGGTACTGCAGTGTGTGGAGTGAGACTGACCTCATACTGTGGCTTTCTGAGCCTCAGTCCCAACCTCACCAAAATCATGTTACATTTAATTATACTCAAGGAGCATATTGTTTTCAAAAATAGAATTATTCTTTTCAATTGTGGCAATGGTTGGGAGATTGTGTGGGGTAGATGATCCTCATGAATTTCTAGGGTAGGGGACCCTCAGAGAAAAGTCTAATTTTTCTTTGTCTAAGTATGCAATAGTTCCTATAAACATAGGTTGTGACAGAGATATTTGTGTTCCTGGTGTGAGAGAAAGAAAAATAATTTTTGTGATGAGTTCCAAAGTCAGTAATTTTTCAAAACTGTGAATGGCTTAAAAAATGACATTTATTTTGTTTGTTAACCTGCATTTTGGGCAGAGCTTGTTGGTGATAGTTTGTTTCTCTCCAACTTGGCCTCAGCTGGAGCAGCTTGAAGTGTGAAAGCTGGAATCATCTGAAGTTTGCTCATCCACATGTCTGATGGTTAGTGCTGGCTGTTGGCTGAGACCACGATTGAGACCATTGCCAAACATATACACGTGGGCCCCCATGAGGTCTGGGTGTTCTTATAACATAGTGACTGGGTTCTAAGGGTGAGCATCTTGAGAGAGAAGAGAGATAGAAAAGAAGAGAGAGGAAGAGAGATGGAAGCCATATTGCCTTTTATGGCCTAACCTCAAAAGTTATACAGGCATCAATTCTGCCATATTCTATTTTTTCAGGAAATCCCACAAAAGGTGGCCCAATTTCAAGGACAACAAAAAAAATCTCACCTTTTGATGGGGGAGTGGCAATTTCTGGAAGAGCATGTGGGACTCAAAATATTGCTTTGGTCATTTTGGGAAAACAAAATGTCTACCATCAGCCCTCTGATTATTACAATATAATAGTAAGATACACTTGCCCTCTTCCAAGGCTTCTAAAATCCCATTTTTGTTTCAGCATCAGACTTGGTTTTGGGGTTCAGAATCTCACTATTAAAATGAAATCCATATCTGGTGAGGCTCTGTGGGTGTAGATTATCGGGTCTCTGAGGCCTGTTTTTCCTGGTCTAAAGATCTGTGAACTAAAGAGATGAATGACCTGCCTCTTATATAATCCATATGCCATGGGAGGGCAAGCACAGACAACTGTTATCGACATTCCCATTCAAAAAGGGTAATGGGAGGAGGGTAATGGGAAGAATACAGCAATGAGTGGTCCAAAGAGACTTTGAAATCCAACTGGATGTATCTTTCCAATTCCATTCTTAATTCTCAGTCCTACTACCTAACAGTAGGTTGAAAAATCTACACAAGGCCTCTCCATGTGGCTTGGGCTTCCTCACAACATGGATGCTAAATTTCAGTTGCAATAGTCAGATGTTGGAGAAAATTTGTAATTTTTAAGCTATGTGGAAAATTGCCTGAGTCAACACTGTAGACGGTCTACTGAAATTTTTTATCTACTTTTTGCTAAAAAGGATAGGAACAAAGTGGCATTTCCCAGTGAATGTAATATATGCTGTGGTTAAAAAATAGAGTCCTCTGTAGAATTACAAGTTCAGTTTTAGCAGCATAATTTGAAAGAATAAAATAATAAACCCTCATATTTGTAGTAAAATGTTTTTACTACATACGTAATAGTTTCCTGTAAACTATTATCTAATGTGAAAGGAGAAGTACTCTTTATAAAATGAATTCTACAATTAGGGCAATTCTAGAAGTATGTGTCTTTATATCTTACTGTGGCCTAAAAGCTTAAACTCATGGGAAAGATTCTAAAAGGGAAAGATTTCAACTTGAGAGGGAATATGGTAGGAAAACAAACGTGGAAAATGTTCTGGTTATCTATTTGTGTATAACAAAGTGTCAAAGCTTAGTGGCTTAAAGTCACCATTTCTTTCTTTTCCCTATCCATAATGTAGATCATGAGTTTGGGAACGGCCCCATAGGGATTACTCCCGGGCAGTTCAGGCTGTGGCATCCACTTCTGAGATGGTTTCTTTATTCATATATTTGGCACATCAGTGCTCCTTGGCCTTTTTCTCTCTCTCTCCACGTGGTGTCTCACTGCTATGGACTGAAGGTTTGTTCCCTCCCCTGCCAAATTCGTTTGTTGCAATCCTAACCCCCGCTGTGATAGTACTAGGGGTTGGGGCCTTTGGGAGGTCAGGAGGTTTCGGCCCTCATGAATAGGATTTGTGCACTATAAAAAGAGGAGGATGTATGGGTTGCTGTCTCTACTCTCTGCCAGAGATGCCACCTGCAAACCAGGAAGCAGGCCTTCACTAGGCACTGGATATGGTGGCACTTTGGCCTTGCACTTCCCAGCCTCCAGAATTTTGAGAAATAAATTTCTGTCACTTAAACTTCCTACTTCATAGAATTCTGTTATAGCAGCCCCAGCTGACCAACCTATCTTCAGGGCCCCTGCAGATGAATTATGCTTCCCACAGCTAGGTGGCTTTAAGATGGTGGCCTAGGGCTGTCAGAGACTGGTGTTCCAATAAGCCCTGGCAGAATCTGCAAAGCTTTTCATACTTGCCTCAGAAGTCCCAGCATGCCACTTCTACTATATTCTCTGGGCCAAGCATGTCATTAAGGCCAGTCAAGATTCAATGGGAGAAGCAGCAAAGATTTTGTGGACAGCTTTAATCTACTATAGTCTGATTTTGGCCACAAACTATTTACATTCCTACCAAACACACAATACATTCATATATCCCAAAGCCCCTGGATCTCATTCTTTTTCAGCATTGGCTTGAAGCCTAGGATCTGAGTAGCCAAATCAGGTCCAGATGTGCATGAGTTCCTCAGGTGCTGTTCCCTGGGTACAATTCCTGTCAAACCAAAGACCTGTGAACTACAGTCATATTTCCTCCCCCTCCCCCCAACACCCAACATAAAATAGTAGACCTGGCCTAGGAAAACCAAATAGTCCCTCTGGTTCAAAAAGAGGGAAACAGAAGCCACATAGGTAGTCACCAGTAAGGAGCAATTATGAAATCTGGCTGGACATGTGTGGCCTGCTTCTTAGTTAGGGCCCAGACTCCTCCCTGAGGGTGACTCTCTGTGGCTATTCACTCTTCCTCATGGATTCTTGCCTCTGCCCTTGGTCTCCTTCCCCTTTCCATAATAAATAGTCCCTTTTTCCAGCTGAGTAGATTTTTAGCCTGCTTTCTCCTCAGAGAAATTCAAAGATTCAAAGGTCTCTTTCATTTTGTAATCTTTTTCCCTTTCAGCTGAAACTAATACAATTTGTTGGTCAGTGTACCAAAGCCAGTCCATATTGAAGGAGAGGGGAATTATACTGTAACTCTCTGCGGTAGGAACAGCAAAGAGTTTGCAACCACCATTAAAGATTTTAAGAATTTGAGGCTTGAGAGATTAGAGCTGTCCATTAGATGTTAGAGTTTTATTCATGCTAAAGGTATTTAGGCATTATTTACTTGTTTTTCCCCCTCCTTGAATTCACCATTATGTTGTATTGAAAAAATTTTAGTTTCAGAAATTTGTAGAGTCAATCAGGGAACAGAGACAGCAATAGTTTTTAAAGATACCAAAATGTATGTATACATTCATTAGTTTTGCTCTTTTACTAAATTTAAAGGAAGGGAAATTGGGTCACCACAACATGGAAATCAATTATTACATTTGTTATGGAATATTCCTAAGCACCAGGGGACTGGATATTTCCATAACTGATTACTGAATTTTACTGGGGTATTTGGGTTTTCTTGAATGCAGAGAAATATAGCACTTTATTTATTTATTTATTTATTTATTATTTTTTGGATAGAGTCTCACTCTGTCATCCAGGCTGGAGTGCAGTGGCATGATCTTGGTTCACTGCAACCTCCACCTCCCAGGTTCAAGCGATTCTCCTGTCTCTGCCTCCTGAGTAGCTGGGATTACAGGTGCCCACCACCACGCCTGGCTAATTTTTGTATTTTCAGAAGAGGCGGGGTTTTGCCATGTTGGCAGGGCTGGTCTCAAACTCAAGTGATCCGCCCTCCTCGACCTCCCAAAGTGCTGGGATTACAGGTGTGAGCCACTGCACCTGGCCAGCGCTTCTATTTAATGTGACAGATAGTATATATTTGAAAGCATGTAACCAAAGGAACAGAAATTTCCAGTCGCATGTGGCGCTGGCTTAATGGAGAAAAATCCATGGAAAACTCACACTTTTGTCTGTATTCCCACAGACTTCAGTGTCATTTGTGAAACTCCTGCTGACATAGGAGGAAAGGGGATCTAGGATCCCCAGTAATTAAGACCTTGTAGGAAGAAAGAAAACTCCTGTTAAAAATCCCCATTCTTCATATTTCTGATTTTTTTTTTGATTAAAAAAATCTTTCTCAAATAAAAAGGGAGCAAGATGAAATTTCTTTCCCAGAGATAATGAGAACTTCAAGACACCTTTCTAACTACAATCTATGGTCACCATGAACTTTACAAAAACTGTTTTTCTATTAAGTTTGTAGAGATGTCAGGCCTTGCTGAAAAACTGATGTATTTATGTGTGCTTATTAAAACTTTTAAATATGTTAAAGGAACATAAAATCAAACTTATTCACCAAGATTTCTCAATTTTGTTGCATAGATAGTTGAATCTTAATCTTACCACAGTCTAGCTTTTGCCATTTTCTCAGCAGCCTGATAACTATTTGGCATTAAGGTTTTGTTCTCACGCTTGGGGTAGACAGACATGTTGTCTAGCACACGTGTAGAACTGATGGCAGTAATGAGATAATGACTTGATAACATGCATATGTTCCTCCCTTTGAGTATGAGATTAGGCAAGTATCATTTATGACAGATTTGGAAACTTTATCCAAATCGGACCAAACCAAGCCAAATATCACTGGCAATTTTCTTCTATGAATCAGATATTTCTCATGAAGCAGCTAACTTCTGACTTAGAAATAATTATTTCTAAAACCAATGCACTTCTGTTTACATATTCAGAGGTAACTGTTGGTGAAATGGGGATAATCCTTTGCAGAAGCTCTTGCTAATTTGGAAGTTGGACAGTGATCAGACAAACAAAATAAAGAAGGCATGTTCATAAAAATATAGGGTTTAGGAAAAGCAATGAACATGTTTATATTTTACTGGAGGGAGAAGATGGTACTTGATAAGTTATTCTAATCAACAGAATTGCTGCTGCCAACGTGTGAGAAAATAAACTGGTCACCAAACTCCAAAGGAATTCTCCGCAGAGTCTGGTGTTGTCCATAAAAAATTGTTGCATGTGTTCCCCTTCCCCTGCAATGTGATACTAGAATTTGCAGTTGGATAAATACCTAAAGTTGATCTAGTGACTCCATGATCTAGGCAGTTTAAAATGCTTTCTCAGCTGGGCGTGGTGGCTCACACCTGTAATCCCAGCACTTTGGGAGGCCGAGGCGGGCGGATCACGAGGTCAGGAGATCGAGACCATCCTGGCTAACACGGTGAAATGCTGTCTCTACTAAAAATACAAAAAATTAGTTGGGCATGGTGGCAGGTGCCTGTAGTCCCAGCTACTCGGGAGGCTGAGGCAGGAGAATGGCGTGAACCCGGGAGGCGGAGCTTGCAGTGAGCCGAGATCTTGCCACTGCACTCCAGCCTGGGCGACAGAGACTCCGTCTCAGAAAATAAATAAATAAATAAATAATAAAAATAAAAAAAATGCTTTCTCATTGCTCCTGGAGTCAGTGACAGAGTCAGGTCTTTTGACCCAGCTTAGCCTATTTTTGAGCATTTCATGCCACCAATCTGTATCCCACTGTTTTTGTTCTTCCTCAACCATATTTTTTATGAGAGTGATTTTACGAGTTGAGTTATTTAAGAAACACAGCTGCATTGTGCTAGGAACCACAGATACAAGAATGAAGAAGAATATTTTCTGTCCTTAAAGATCTTACTCTCTAGAAGGAGATAAACAGCAAACAAAATGTTAAAAATATAATGACATTAGTGATAAATAGGAGTATTTAAAAGATGCTATGAGAGCATGGAGAAGATAGAACTCTGCTTTGAGGATCAAGAAAAATCATGCAGAGGAGGTAATATTTGAACTAGGATTTAAAGGTGAGTAGACATTTCTAGGTAAAATAGAGGACATTCCAAATGGAGTGAAGAGTATGGACACTGGAATGGGAGTTTAAAGAAGCAAATGCTCAAGTCTTGTTCTCAACCCCAGCAAGGTGGGGAACATGGACAAGGCTTTCACTGTGGACACACTTGGAGAAATGTCAGATGTCTGATGGTCTTTCAAAAGACCAGAGAGAGGAGACATTGGTATGGGGGAGGCTGAAAGACATGTAGGAATACCAAATTGAGGGATAAGGTCAAGTAGAGTCAGACTACAGTTAGGAGAAATAGGATTAGTCACTATTCTATATATAAGTGTGAAATTAAGACATGAATGGAAAAGGAACCCAGGATTCAGCATAAAGAAAAGAAGTTGGGGTAATGAATGAAAGGTAGGGAGAGAGAAGTAAGAAAAAGGCTACCAGTGGATAAAGCATGACAGTTCTATGACAATTTTTTGAAAGCAGGAATCTGTTTTCTAATCACACCCAAAATAGGCACAAGCTATAGGTGGTTACTTAAGGACCTGCATATTTGGAAAACCTATAAAATATCTGTGTATGGAAGAAGTTCTCAGAGTGTGTGGTAGCATGGAGGGAAACGAGGATGGAGAGGCAGACAGTGATAATATCACAACATCCTTATAGTCTATGCTAAAGAGTTTGGAATTCCTCTGAAGTTATTTAGAAGACATTGAGGGATTTGTATTGTGAAGATTTTAATTTTAGAACATTTTTTGGAAGCAGTGTCTAAGATGAATTATGGGTATAGTCCAGAACTGGAATATAGGGCAATTAATTAGAAGACTATACCAATAATTGTTTTTCAATTCTGATGCTCTACAGTGTGCTTTTATTTCTTTTTTGTTTTTTTTTTAGAGTTGAGATCTCACTTTGTAACCCAGGCTGGAGTGCAGTGTTACGATCGTGGCTCACTGAAGCCTCAAATTCCTGGGCTTAAGTGACCCTCTCACCTCAGCCATCTGGGTAGCTGGGTCCACAGGTGCACGCCACCATGCCTGGCTACCTTTTTGAGTAATGGAGTCTTACTGTGTTGCCCAGGCTGGTCTTGAGATCCTGGCCTCAAGCAGTTGTCCCACCTTGGCTTCTCAAAGTGCTGGGATTACAGATGTGAACCACTGCTCCCAGCTTATTTTTTTAATGACCAATAATAATTTTATACATTTATGGGGTATAATGTGATGTTTCGATACATGTATACATTATGGAATGATTAGGCCAAGATAATTAGCATATCCATGACCTCCCCTACTTATTATCATTACTTTTTGTGGTGAGAACATTTAAAATCTATCTTTCAGCTATTTTGAAATACGCAATACATTATTAATTATGGTCACCCCTCTGTGTTATACACAGCATATGTTATATAATTATCTACCTACCGTATAACTGAAACTTCGTATCTTTTGACCAATGTCTCCCATTTTCCCTATTAGCTCCCAACCTGCACGTACCCTGGGCCTGTTGTAACCACCAGTCTACTCTCCCATGATGTTGACTTCCAGGTTTTACATATGGGTGAAATCATACAGTATTTATTTGTCTTTTTGTACCTGGCTTATTTTACTTAACATAATGTCCTCTAGGTTCATTCATGTTTTCTCAAATGACATTTTTTTTAAAAGACTAGTATTTCTTTGTTATATATATGTCACATTTCCCTTATGCATTTATTTATTGATGGACACTTAGGTTGCTTCCGTATTTTGGCTATTTGAGGTCTTTTGTGGCTCCATACAAATTTTAGAATCTTTTTTTTTCATTTCTGTAAAAATGGCATTGAAATTTTGATGAGGATTGCACTGAATCTGTAGATTGCTTTGGGTAGTATGGACATTTTAACATCACCAATTTAAGATGGGAGATTTGGGATATTTGAACCTCCCAAAACATGAGCAAGGGATATCTTTGCATTATTCTGTGTTTTCTTCAAATTTTTCGTTAATATTTTCTAGTTTTCAGTGTATAGATTTTTCAACTCCTTGGTTAAATTTACTCCTAAGTATTTTTTAATGCTATTGTTAATGGGATTTTTTTTAAATTTATTTTTTGAATAGTTCATTGTTAGTGTATAGAATGCTGCTGACTTTTGTATGTTGATTTGATGTCCTGCAATTTAACTGAATTCGTTAATCCTAAAAGTGTTTTTTTTTTTCTTTTTTTTTTTTTTATTATACTTTAGGGTTTTAGGGTACATGTGCACAATGTGCAGGTTTGTTACATATGTATCCATGTGCCATGTTGATTTCCTGCACCCATTAACTCGTCATTTAGCATTAGGTGTATCTCCTAATGCTGTCCCTCCCCTCTCCCCCCACCCCACAACAGTCCCCGGAGTGTGATGTTCCCCTTCCTGTGTCCATGAGTTCTCATTGTTCAATTCCCACCTATGAGTGAGAACATGCGGTGTTTGGTTTTTTGTCCTTGTGATAGTTTACTGAGAATGATGTTTTCCAGTTTCATCCATGTCCCTACAAAGGACACGAACTCATCATTTTTTATGGCTGCATAGTATTCCATGGTGTATATGTGCCACATTTTCTTAATCCAGTCTATTGTTGTTGGACATTTGGGTTGGTTCCAACTCTTTGCTATTGTGAATAGTGCCGCAATAAACATACGTGTGCATGTGTCTTTATAGCAGCATGATTTATAGTCCTTTGGGTATATACCCAGTAATGGGATGGCTGGGTCAAATGGTATTTCTAGTTCGAGATCCCTGAGGAATCGCCACACTGACTTCCACAATGGTTGAACTAGTTTACAGTCCCACCAACAGTGTAAAAGTGTTCCTATTTCTCCACATCCTCTCCAGCACCTGTTGTTTCCTGACTTTTTAATGATGGCCATTCTAACTGGTGTGAGATGGTATCTCACTGTGGTTTTGATTTGCATTTCTCTGATGGCCAGTGATGATGAGCATTTCTTCATGTGTTTTTTGGCTGCATAAATGTCTTCTTTTGAGAAGTGTCTGTTCATGTCCTCTGCCCACTTTTTGATGGGGTTGTTTGTTTTTTTCTTGTAAATTTGTTTGAGTTCATTGTAGATTCTGGATATTAGCCCTTTGTCAGATGAGTAGGTTGCAAAAATTTTCTCCCATTCTGTAGGTTGCCTGTTCACTCTGATGATAGTTTCTTTTGCTGTGCAGAAGCTCTTTAGTTTAATGAGATCCCATTTGTCGATTTTGGCTTTTGTTTTCTTTTTTTTTTTTGTGGAGTTGTCAGGGTTTTGTATATACAGACAGTCCCTGACATATGATGGTTTGACTTAGTTTTTCAACTTTATGATGGTATGAAAGCTATACACGTTTAGTAGAAACTGTACTTCTCTCATGATGCTGGGCAGAAGCAGTGAGACACAGCTCTCAGCCATGCATTTTCAACTCGTGATATTTTCTTGGGTCATAACTCTATTCTAAGTCAAGGAACATCTGTATAAGATCATCATGTTGTCTGTAAACAGGCATTTAACTCTTCCTTTCTAATTTGGGTGCCTTCTAATTCTTTCTCTTGCCTAATTGCTCTGGTGAAGACTTACAGCACTATGTTAAATAGAAATGACATAGTGGGCATCTCTGTCTTGTTCCCGATCTTAGAGGAAAAGTTTTCAAATTTCCACTGTTGAGTACGATGTTAGCTACAGACTTGTCATATGTGGCTTCTATTGTATCGAGGCACATTCCTTCTATAGCTAATTTGTTAAGAGTAATTTTTCTTTTTTATCATGAAAGGATGTTGAATTTTGTTAAATGATTCTTATGCATCTGTTGAGAGGTTTATGTGGTTTTGCTTTTTATTTTGTTTATATGGTGTATCACATTTATTAATTTGCATATGTTGAATCATCCTCGCATTCCAGGGATAAATCCCACTTGACCATGGTGAATATCCTTGTAATATGCTGTTGAATTTGATTTGCTAGTATTTTGTTGGGAATTTTGCATCTATTTTCATCAGAGATATTGACCTGCAGTTTTCTTTGCTTGTGGTGTCTTTACCTGGTTTTGGTATCAGGGTAATGCTGGCTTTATAAATGAATTAGAAAATTTTCAAGAGTTTGAGAAATATTGGCATTAATTCTTTTAAAAATGTTTGGTAGAATTCAGCAGTGAAGCCGTGAGGTCCTGAACTTTGATGAGAGACTGTTACCGAACCAATCTCCTTACTTGTTTATTGAACTGTTCAAATTTTCTATTTATGATTCAGTTATGGTAGGTTGTATGTTTCTATACATTTTTTCATTTCTTCTAGGTTATCCAATTTGTTGGTATATAAATGTTCATAATAGTCTCTTATGATCTTTTATATTTCTATGGTATCAGTTAATGTCTCTTTTTTATTCCTAATTTTGTTTGAGTTTTTTCTTTTTTATTGTTAGTCTGGCTAAAGTTTTGTCAATTTTGTTTATCTTTTCAAAAAAAAAAACTTTAGTTTTATTGATGCCTTCAATCTTTTTCTAGTGTCTATTTATTTCTGTTCTGATCTTTATTATTTCCTTTCTTCAGCTACCTCTAGGCTTAGTTTATTCTTTCTAGTTATATGAGGCATAATGCTAGGTTGTTTATTTGAAATTTTTTTAAGTGTAAGCATTGATTGTTATAAACTTCTTAGAACTACTTTTGCTGTGTCCCATATATTTTGGTACGTTGTATGTCTATTTTCACTTGCAGAGACTATATCAATAATTCTGGTGCAAGTTTATGAGGACCCAAATTAAGGCAGTAGTAATAGAGATAGTGAGAAAAAGAAAAAAATTAAAAAATATTTAGATGCCAAAACAGACATATAAAAATGATCATATGTAAGAGATGAGTGTATTAGTCCGTTCTCTCACTGCTCTAAAGAAATAACTGATGCTAGGTAATTTACAAAGAAGAGGTTTAATTGATTCATGGTTCCATGGGTTGTACAGGTAACGTGGCTGGGGAGGCCTCAGGAAACTTTCAATCATGGTGGAAGGTGAAGGGGAAGCAGGCATGTCTTACATGACTGGAGTAGGAGAAAAAGAGAGATGGAAGAGGTGCCACACACTTTCAAACATCCAGATCTTGTCAGAACTTACTCACTATCATGAGAACAGCAAAGGAGAGGTTCACCCCCATGATCCACTCAGCTCCAACCAGGCCCCACCTCCAATACTGGGGATTGTAATTCGACATGAGATCTGGGTAGAGACATAAATCCAAAACATCTCAGTGAGAGAGAGTGGAAAATGAGAATTGCTTTCAGTGTTCAGCTTGAGAGATCTATTAGAGTAGATTTACTGCTGTAACAATAACTTCATAATCTTAATGTGCTTAACCCAATAAAGGTTTATTTTTTCTCACGGGACAGTCCAATTTCATAGTGGTGGATAGGGGTGTCCTTGCTGTATACAATCATTCAGGGCACCAAACTTCTTCTATTTAGTGGCTCTGCAATCCCACAGGGCTTCGGACTCCGCTTCTGGATCGGAGTCAGATGGTTAATAAAGAAAGCAAGCCTAGGGCATTGTAAGATGTTTTACAGAGTCCAGGCATGGAAATTGTTCATCTCACTTCTGCTGAAATTCCATTGGACAAAACGGATTCATATGGCCATACCTAATTGCAAAGAAGCCTAGAAAATTTGGTCTCCCTGGGTGTCCAGGAGGAGAAGAAAATGAAGTTTGCTGAAGATATAAGCACAGACTGTCTTTCTAATGACCGAGTATATTTATCACTATTTCTCTCTCACTTAGAAGACATTTATCCTTTTTCCAGTGGAGACAGCTTAAAGTCCCATGCAGTCACTCATTCTG
The DNA here is from genome assembly GCF_009828535.3 of Hylobates moloch. Lineage (NCBI taxonomy): Eukaryota > Metazoa > Chordata > Mammalia > Primates > Hylobatidae > Hylobates > Hylobates moloch. The sequence continues at coordinate 140,931,141 of NW_026652279.1, forward strand.
CTCAAAGTGCAGAATCTTCAGATGATTTACAGTGAGAGATGTGTCCCTTCCTAGTTTGGTGACTTATGGTCTATAATAACAAATTTTCTACCTCCCCCACACCCGCATGCCATTGTGTGATAGAGACTGAATAAGCACAGATAAACACTCTCATTTAGAAAGAGACAGTGGGAAAACACGTAGTCACTGGTGTATAGCAATTCTGAAATCCACTAGACAGACATTGTGAAAAGCGCTTTCCTTGGAGGCAAGAGAAGTTCCTTGATTAGTTCTGGTTCTCTTCTCTAGGAGCAGCTTCTGGTCTATGATCCGGGAGGTTGCCTATTTGTATATTCCTTGCCCACATTTGAAGTAGATGTTGGGGAGTTTGCCTTTCTTGAAGAAAGCATTACTTCATAGCCCATTCTTGCTTGAGGGATGTTTTAAGGCTCACTGAACACTCACATGCATTTTTTGACCAGGGTATTCATTTCTTTGTCAGAACAACTTTAAAAAAAAAAAAAAAAAGTGGTAGCCTCCTGATTTTATTGTTTCTAGACAGTTCCACGTGCCAATAACCACATTCAAGTTTCTTTGCTAAACTAATTCTCAGATTTGCTTTTTTTCATTTTAAAATGATTTCTCATTTCCGTATTTTTCTTTCAATATAACAGAGGTTACCTGTGTCTATATGCAATAATTATCATGGAGAGGAGGTGAGGTTAGGACACTTAATCAATTTTTGCCAAGGTTGAGATGTTTTGTTTAACTGAGAAGCTTTACTTGACATTTTTTGCTTTCTTTCTCAATTTATATCTTATTATTAAAGGTCTAGTAACAGTAGCTTTTTCTAAACTTCTATACTCTCTTCCATTTCTACTAGTAAGCAAGCCAATTCTTTTTTAAGCTCATTGCTTTCTTGTAATACCTTGCCTAAGCAAGCCCATAACAGGCAACACACAGCATTCTGATCTTTCTGGCTAATTCTCCTAGATCTTGAGATTTTGTTGGCAAGTGGTCTGTCTTCTAAATTGTCATGGGCAACAGTTTTATTAAATATTTTCCTGTTGCATAACATGATTTGCCATCTTTTCAGAACCTATGGCAGCTAAAACCTATGACAGCTGTATCTTTACTGCTCGATTTCCAACTGCTAAGCCAATGCCATGTATTTTTGGTATTTATTATCATAGCTTCTCACTTCAAGATACCAATTAATTAGGAAAGGCAAACGTTTATGATTATAATCTCCCAAACCTCAATGTCCCAATACAACAAAGTGTTTCTTCCTTATATGTCAGTCTAATAATAGGCTGTCATGGGGAATGGTTCTATTCTAAACAGTCATTCATGGACCTGGGCTGTTTCCTTTTAGTGCCTTGCCATATCTCAGTGCCTTGCTGTCTTCACTGGATTCTGTGCATGTGGCTGTCAGACAAAGGGAGGTAGAATATAAAGAATTAAGAACTGGGAGGGACAAATGTATTTTGTATCCACATTCTACTATTGATAGAGTCAGCTACATGGCTACACCTAACTGAAAAATCTGGGCAATATTTTAATTTTTTTTAGACTGGCAAATACAAATTGTGTATATTTATGTTATATAACATGATGTTTCAATACGTGTATACATTGTGGAATGGTGAAATTAAACTAATTAACATATGCATTACCTCACATACTTTTTTGGGGGGGGGTGGGCAAGAACACTTAAAATGTATTCCCTTTGGCCAGGTTCGGTGGCTCACAGCTGTATCCCAGCACTTTGGGAGGCCGAGGTGGGCAGATCATGAGGTCAGGAGGTCGAGACCAGTCTGGCCAACATAGTGAAATCCCTTCTCTTCTAAAGGTACAAAAAATTAGCCAGTCATGGTGGTGCACACCTGTAATTCCAGTTACTCGGGAGGCTGAGACAAGAGAATGGCTTGAACCTGGGAGGTGGAGCTTTCAGTGAGTAGAGATCATGCCATTGCACTCCAGCCTGGGTGACAGAGTGAGATTCCATCTCAAAAAAAACTAATGCCTTTGCAATTGTCCAGGATATTATACGTTGTTGTTAACAATAGTCATCATATTGTACAATAGATCTCTTGAGCTTATTCTTTCTATGTAACTGAAATTTTGTGTTCTTTGACCAATATCACCCCTCCCTGCAACCACACCAGACCTTTGTAATCACCATTCTACTCTCTGCTCCTATGAATTCAACTTTTTCAGGTTCTACATATGAGTGACACAATGTGGTATTTGTCCTATGCCTGGCTTATTTTAGTTAACGTCATATCCTCCAGGTTCATCATGTTGTTTCAAATGACAGAATATCCTTCTTTTTAAAGACTGAGTAGTATTCCGTTCTGTGTATCTATCACATTTTCTTTATCCATTCATCCACTGATAGACACTTATGTTGATGCTATATCTTGGCTCTCGTGAATAATGCTGCAGTGAACTTGGGAGTGCAGATATTTCTCTAACATATTGAATTTATTTCCTTTGAGTATATATCCAGAAGTGGGATGGTTAAATCAGATGGAAATTCTGTTTTTAGTTTTTTGGAGAAACTTTCAGATGGTTTTCCATAATGATTTCACTAGTTTCCATTCCCACAACAGTGTAACACGGTTTTCTTTTCTCCATGTCTTTGCCAACACTTGTTTTGTTTCATGTTTTTGATAACAGGCATTCTAAAAATGTGAGGTGATATCTAATTCTGGTTTTAATTTTCATTTTCCGGATGATTAGCAATGTTGAACATTTTTTCACAATCTATTTTAGCCATTTTTATGTCTTCTATTAAAAAATGTCTATCTGGGTACTTTGTGTATCTTTTAATAGGATCATTTTCTTGCTATTGGATTGTTTGAGATTCTTATATATTTTGGATATTAACTCCTTATCAGATATGTGGTTTGCAAATATTTTCTAATTTGTGAGTTGTCTTTTCACTCTGTTAAATGTTTCTTTGCTGTGCAGAAACTTTTTAGTTTGGTGTAATCTCATTTGTGTATTTTCGCTTTTGTTCCCTGTGTTTTTGGGGTAGTATCAAGAAAATCACTTGGCAATATTTTCTATTTATGTTCAGGAAGTAAAAAAAATAGGGTTTACCACAACTGCCTAGGTAGGTGACTAGGATGTACAGTACTACTTACTTTGATTTAAAAAAAAATACTGGGAGCAGCAGGTTTAGATGTATATGTTTAGGGAAGAAGGGTGTGTTCGGGATAGATGGTGTGATTTTAAACCTGTTGATTTTGAAGTGTCTCTGACTCATCCCATGGGCGAGTGCAGAAAATTACCATAAACATCAACTTGGAGATCAGGTGGAAGGTATAGTTTTTAGCAATAGATTTGTTAGTAATTTACAAATAGGTTAATAACTTAACCACCCAATGCAATTTTACTATGTCTATCGCTTCTCAACCTCAAACCATCTCTTACTCTTAGACTACTTCTTTGCCCCCATTTTTTTGTTCATTTCCCATTGTCTCTCCTTCTTTATTAGCATTTTTACTTTTCCTATTTTTTACTTTCTCCTTTTTCTTTACTCTCTTCACATTCTGCTAGTATTCCTCTTTATTTGAAGTATGTCAGTCTGTATATTAACAAATATAATTTTAAAACAATAGAGAATTTAAGTTTTAAATTAAGAAATATGCCATTAAAGATAAATGCATATATTTTAGAGTGGGTATTTAATAATAACCTAGAAAAGCCATAGGCATTGATTATTACCATGTGTATTTATACTTAAGTTGGCAAAACATTTTCTGGAAGAAGCTGGGTAGCAGCTCTGGATTTCATTTTTCTAAACATCATACTGATATTTTTCCAAGTTGGTGTCCAATATAGTTAATCTCTAGAGTTTTTTGGAGTTTGCTTTAACTGTGGCACATGTTTGTATATTCTCCTTTCTCTCTTGTTGCAACAGACACACAAGAAAGATAAACTTTGTATTTGATTTCATCTACTTAATAAGCAGTTACAAAAGCTATCCTCATCAGACTTATTATTATGGTCTTTAGTAATGACTTAAATGCCTTTTGGTAAGCCATAGGTAGCTAATGAACTACTGGTTCTATGAAAGAAATAAAAAAGATAATTAGCATAGAAAAAAAGACAGTGATATTAAAGGTGTCATTGGTAATGTCATGGAGTTGTACCTAAAGGAACTATGCCATGAACTTCTAATCAACATCGTGGAGTTCATACTAATAGGAAAGTACTGGTTAGAAATGAGAAATAATTCTATCAGTCAGAAATGTCACAAATTAAGTTGAAGTGAGTAATCTGTATGTATGTTACTTCGCTGTGAAGAATCTGGGATGGCAGCACTAAAAACAGTCTGGTCTGGAAGTATCGTAGCAGTATCTTCACATAAAAATTGTTTGGGTGTGCTCTTTTTTTCTTTCCTACCTTATTTTAGGGCTATGTGGTATCCTTTTGAAGAGTTGAAGGTGAGTTCCTTTCTGGGTGTTACTTCTAAGTCTGACCTGGTGAACAACAGAAGGGCTTTCTTCACTCCATTGCTTTTCTGAAGCAACGCTGATAAGAAAACAAGTTCAAATTTGTTTCATTTAAAAAAGTGTTAACAGTTACCTGAAATCTGTGTGACTCCTACTTCCAGCAATATGAATGGAATACACATTCTAAAAAGTCTTCACACTGAGGAATATATGTGTCCTGAATAAGCAACAATAACAGCAAGGCATGTATTGCCCAGATCCACAAAGAAGGAAGAGGAGCCTCCCCTCTGTGGGTTACAGAAAAGGGAAAATAAAACATAGTAAGCATAACTTAATTAACTGAAATAAGGGTGGCAGGTAAAATAGAAAACTCGAGCTGCCTTGGGAATAAATATCAAAGTCAGGAACTTAAAGTTTGGAAATTAATGGCAATGAAAGAAAACGAGAGAGACATGAACTGGACCTGTAAGGAAAGCAGCTGAACTTAATATGATTGAAGTGATGACAGATTTTCTTTTTTGATAATGACTGACTAGATAAATGTACCAACTCACTGAGAGCAAAGGAGTAACAATAATACCATCAATGTTCTTAAGTCTTCTTAATAAAAACTAGGGGAAGCTAGGACACAATGGAATAATAGATTCTAAGTGCTGAAAGAAAATACACCATCTAGAATTCCATATTTAGTGAAAATATCTTGTAACAATAAAGGTAGAATGAAGACATTTTCAGAGAAACAAAACTTGAGAGTTTTTTTCACCATAATATTTGTGCTAAAGAAAATAATAAAGGGTATTCTTCAAGGGGAAGAAGAATGATGAGAGATACAGAAAAGGGGTAAGGAGAAGTGAAAAGTTCAAACATATACAGAAACGTAACTAAATATTTGATGTTTCAAATAATAAAAATACTATCTTATGAGATTTATAATATATGTAGAACTAAAATACAAGATGAAAGAGCATGAAAGCCACAAGAAAGTGAATGCAACTAAAGAATTATAAGGTTCTTCCATCATAAAAGTACTAATTTATATCTGTCATCAATTTAGATGCAAATATACTTAACCAAATATTAGCAAATGAAACCAACCAATTATAAAAAGAATTTTACTTTGTGACCAAGTGAGGTTTATTCCAGGTATGCAAGACTGGCTCAATATTTGGAAATAAATCAGTTTAACCTATCAAATCAGCAAGCTAAACAAGAAAAATCATATGATCATAAAAATTGATGAAGAAAAAGCATTGGCAAAATCCAATGCTCAGTCAAGAGAAAAACTTTTTACAAGTCAAGAAGAGAGTAAATTACTCCAACTTCAAAAATAGCCTTTACAAAAACAAACAAACAAACTTACAACTAATATTATTCTTAAGGATGAAAGATCGAATGCTTTCCCTCTTAGACTAGAAACAAGTCAAATATGTCTGTTCTCACCACTCTTATTCAAAATAGGGCTGGAACTAGCCAAGAGAAAGAAAAGGCATAAGGATTGGAAAGAAAAAAGTGAAACTTTTTATTTACAATTTTATTTATAGGAAGTGCCAAGAAATTTATAAATATTCCTAGAAATAAGTGAATTCAGTAAGATGTCAGTGTACAAGACCAACATACAAAATATCCATTTTATTCCTATGCACTGTCAATGAACAGGCAGAAACTAAAAATAAATATAATACCATTTATAATCACTCTAAATGAAATGCTTAGGTATTCATTTAATGAAACAAGGAGTGTATATATGCTGGAAGTTATAAAATTCTGATGAAGAAGCTGAAAGAAGATCTAAATAAACAAAAAGTCCTACCTTGTCCATTGATTAGAAGATTTAATATAGTAAGTATATCAATTCTTCTCATATCTGTCAGTTTAGTGTGGTTCCTGCCAATGCCCCATCAAAAGTTTTGTGTAGACACAGACAAGGTTACATAAAATTTATGTGGAAAGGAACAGACCCTAGAATAGCTAAAGCAATCTTTACAAATAATAAAAAGTTGGGGGAAATTACTCTATCCAATATTAAGTCTTATTATATGGCTACAGTAGTCAAGACAGTGCAATATTGGTAGAAGGGTAGACATACAGCTCAATGGAACAGAATGGAAAACCTAGGAACAAAGTCACACAAATATGTACCATTAATTTTTAGGACAAAAAAACCAAGAAGTAGAAGAAAGATTGGTTTTCACTTTAAAAATGACAAAATTTTGCAAATAAAGAGCAGATTAATAGTTGCCGGGGATTAAGAATGGGGATGGTAGCAACATGGAGAATTTTTGTGGCATTGGAACAGTTCCGTATTTTTATTGTGATGATGAATATATGAGCCTACACAGGTGATAAAATTATGTAGAATTTAATATACAGATACAAATGAGCACAAGTTAACTGGGGACATCTGAATAAGATAACAGATTACATCAATGTCAATATTTTGATTGTGACATTATACTATAGTTTAGCAATATGTTATCTTTTTTAAAAGTGGGGCAAAGAATACAAGGATTTCTCCATATTATTTCTTATAATTATTTCAACTGCATGTGAATATGATTATTTCAATAAATATCTGAATTTTTAAAAAATCAACCAAAAAACAGAGTAGAAAAAAAAACATAAGTACAGGTCAAATAAAAACCTATTATGTGTAGACGAAATACCAAAAACAATAGTGATTATGTCAAATGTAAATGGAGAAAGTAATAAAAAGACAAAGATTGTAAAATTGAAAAATCTGTAGCTTAAAGAGGACACACTTTAAATATAAGAACATAGAAAGTTTGAAAGTGAAAAGATAATATATAATTAAAAGAATAATATATGCAAAAAGACTAGTACGAGTATGATTTTATTATATAATACAGATTATAGGCAGAAAGCATCCTCAGAGCTAAAGAGTGGTATTTTATAAAGTTACCTGGGAAGTTATATAATTCTAAATTAGTGTTAATTTGAAGAAATTAAACTCTTTCAAATTTATTGAGAAGTAAATAAAACCAGAAATAATGAAGACTAGCTGGAGGAAGAACAAAGTAGGAATATTTACTTTATTAAAACACTAATAATTAAGACTGTGGCATTAGTATAATTATACACATATAAATGAATGGGACATATTAAAAAAATATGAATGGGACATTTATATGTGTATAAAGTTCAAAAACATACTCAAACATAGTAGACAACTTGGTTAAAAGAGTGACTTTTGTAGAGAATTAGGGAAGGATTAACTTCTTGATAAATGATGCTGGGTTTATGGATATTCATATAACCCCCACCAAAACCTTATATCACCTCATAGCATATACAAATATCAGTCTTTAATGGATTGTAAATCTAAATGTGACATATACAACATACAACTTCTAGAAGCTAATATGGGAGGGAGGATATCTTCATCATCTTGAGTCAGGAATTACTATGTAAGCAGAAGAAAAAGTGTACTAACCACAGAGAAAAAGATTGATAAATTAGACTATATTCCAATTTTTAAAATCTGTTTATCAAAAACCACTATTAGGAGAGTTAAGCAGCAGAACTCCAGAATCAGGTAAGATTTTTGTAGCACATATACCTGATCAATTACTCATATCCAGAACATATAAAGGATTTATCCTAATCAAATTAGATAATCCAGTAGAAAATAAGCAAGATGTTTGAATGGGTACAGGAAACAGTATATCTAAATAGCCAATACACATGTGGTGTATTGGTCAAACCCACTGCAGGTCCCAGGGAAGCCACTGCATTTGCTCTGAGAGACAGTCCTGCTTAGATGACCTCACAGGAGAGAGCTTCCTAACTTGAATTATTACATGAGAGAGAAACTATTCCATCTTGTGAAAAACCACTCTAATTTTGAGTCTCTGTGTTGCTATAGCTTAACCAATATATTAAAAAACAAATAGCAAAATTTGTCAAGCTTACCATTAAAACTAATATAAAAAGATTAATTGCATTTCTGTGCTCCGGCAAGATACAGAGAGTATAACTTACAAAAAAGTTAGATCTATACAAATTGATATGTAGAATCAAAGCAAATTTAATAACAGAATTTTTCATGAAACTTGATAAATTATTCTAAAATTGCCATGAAAGAGCAAAAGGCCAAGAATTGCCAAGACTCACCTGAAGAACAAGGCAATGGGGTTTAATTTAAAGATATCAAAAGTTATTATAAAACTGTAGCAATTTAATAATGTAACAATAGTACAGGAAAGGATACATAGGTCAATGGAAGACATTGAAATATTAGAAAGTGACCCATTCATACCTAGAAATCTGTTATACAATGAGCAAAGAACTATAGAGCAAAGGAAGAAAGGTGAACCCTTCAATAAGCTGTGCTTGGGTTATTGGTTACCCATATGGAAAAAAAGTAAAATTTCTATTTCATACTATACTAAAAACTTCATTGCAGATATTTAAAATATATTAATGTAAAAAGACTAAAAATTTTTAGAAGGAAATATAGGAGAGAAATTTCATGGCTTCATGAAGGGAAATTTTTCTTAAAGACACAGAAAGGCAAAATCATCGAGGAAAAGATTAATACTTCTCCTTTGCTTAAATTAGAAACATCTGTTCATCAAAGAACATCATTAAAAAGCAACAAGACACCACAATTCTGAGAAAAATGTATAAAGCCAACAAAGGATTTGAGCCTGTGAAAAATAACCACCTATAAGTTAATAAGAGGAAAACAAACAATTTAGTAGAAAATGTGGGCAAAGACAGATAAACTTTTCTTAGAAGAAAAAACAAAAGTCCAAGAAATACATGAATATATACCTAGCCTCACTGGTAATATGAAATACAAAATTAAGATCATGGTCAAGTAGGATTTTCCATCCACTAGATTGGCAAACATTAAAACACCGAAGGCTGGGTGCAGTGGCTCACACCTGTAATCCCAGCACTTTGGGAAGCCGAGGCGGGCAGATAACCTGAGGTCAGGAGTTCAAGACCAGCCTGGCCAATGTGGTGAAACCCTGTCTCTACCAAAAAATAAAAAAAATAGCAAGACTTGGTGGTGCGTGCTTGTAATCCCAGCTACTTGAGAGGCTGAGGTGGGAGAATCACTTGAACCGGGGAGGCAGAAGGCAGTGAGCTGAGATGGTGCCAGTGCACTCCAGCCTGAGTGACAGAGTGAGACCTTGTCTCAATATAAACAAAAACAAAACACACTGGAGACTACTAAGTATTTTTTAAGAAATATCTTATATGCAATGGATGGAAGTGTAAATTGGTATAACCATTTTGGGAAGCAAGTTGTACTGTCTTGTAAAATTGAGTATCAATTTTTGGCACGGGAATTGAGCTACTATAATACACTCTCAAAACCCTTGACTATGTTCACTCTTTATAGAAGCATTAATTGTAGTAGCTTTGAGAATGGATAAAGTGCGATAGGATGGAATAATTTATGGCAGTGAAGATTAGTGAACCATAACTACCAACGTCAACATGAATTTATTTCAAAAACATAATGTTGGGAAAAAAATCCACAAATCATAGGAGTGATGAGGGGAATATAATAGGGAAAGACACCTAGGGGTTCACCAGTTTGGTATTGCTTGATTTCTTAAGCTTAGTGGTAGGTGGTTCATGTTCATTTTATCATTGTTTATAATAATACATGTATAGATTATACACATTGTATATGTTTGTATTGTATTATACATAAAATGAATAAAATAAATTATCAGTAGTTTCAGGTCTGCAACATGTAGTTAGGTAAAAAGTTAGACAAGAACACTTGTCATCAGATGACTTCATCCTTAGTTTGCTCTGCAATTTATTATGACACGCTATGAAGAAAACTCAGTGTGTGATGTTCCCTTATGTTGACCTAATGATATTTATGTTGCAAAAGTATATAAAAGGTAGCCTCTTGGATGTTTTAGACCAAATTTGCCATTGATAAGGGTGGAAGATGTTGAATGGGCTGTGGCTTCCTCATCACTTCTCCTGTTTGCCTGACAGATAATGTTCATCCACTGAGGGCAGTTAATCTCAAGTCCCTCAGAGGGTGTCTTAGTCAGCTCGTGCTGCTATAACGAAGTATCACAGATGGGGTGGCTTAAACAGCAGCTGTCTATTTCTCACAATTCTGGAGGCTGGGAAGTATGAGGTCAAGGTGCCAGCAGATTTTATTTTTGGTTTACTGACAGCTATATTCTCCCTGTATTGTCACATGGTAATGAGAGAAAGAGTGTCTCCCTCTTTCTGTAAGAGTATTAATTCCATCACTGGGGCTTCACCTTCATGACCTCATCTAAATCTGATTACCTCCCCAAGACTCCACCTCCAAATACCATTACATTGGGAATTAGGGCTTCAACATATACATTATAGGGGGATATAAACATTCAGTCTATAACAGAGGAATTGGACAAAGTCACAAATTCTTTCTATAAATGTTGCCCTGGGTAGCTACTGTCAACTAACCAAAGTTAACTCTCAAACCGGAATTCATTTGCCTTCACTATACTAGACCACAGTTTAACACTAACCACCATACTGGACCACGCATGTGTAAAGGGAGGAGTAGTTTTGCTTTAGTTATTCTAAGTTAAGAGCCAGAACAAATGAAGAAGTTACAAAAAGGTAAAATCTGGAAGGAATAAACCCCCAAAACCAACCCTTTCATTGTTTACATTTTTGACATAAAATTTACATACAGTTAAATGTACAAATAAATGTACAAATATTAAGTATCTACTTTTATATGTTTTGATAAATACATAAATACATGTGTCTCCCATAACCTATCAAGTTACAGACTTTTCCGTCACACCAGAGAGCTTCCTGGTGGTACTTCCCAGATAATTTCCTCACTTTTCTATTTCTCATCAAAAATAAATAGTTTTACCTATAGGAGAACTTTATATAGAGAATCATATGGTATGTTCAGTAATCTCCCCTTATCTGTGGTTTGCTTTCTGCAGTTATCCTGTCAACTGCTGTCTGAAAATATTAAATGAAAAATTCCAGAAATAAACAATTTGTAAGTTTTAAATTACGTGCCATTCCTAGAGGTCAATCAAGTTCGGTGGTATCTGAGGTTTCAGGTCTTGAACCATATTTCCCGAGGATAAGGCAGGGACCACCATGTCTAGTTTCTTTCACTCAGGGTATTGGGTATGAAATTTATCCACATTGTTGTGTAATAAAAGCTCACCCCTTTTTCTTAGAGTAGTATTTCTTCGTATGAATATATCACAGATTGTTTATTTGTTCTCCTGTTAATAGACATTTGTGTTGTTCCCAGTTTTGGGCTTTTATAAATAAAGCTGTTATGGACATTCACGTACTAGTTTATTTTGTGGACATGAGTTTTCATTCTCTTGGGTAAGCATCTAAAAGTGAGATGCAGGTCATAGGTAGATTTGTGTTTAATCGTATGGGAAACTAACCAACAGTTTTCTAAATTGATTGTTTCATTTAACACTGCCCACCAGTCTATGAGAATTCTTATGCTTCACATTCTCATTAATATTTGATATTGTCAATATTTTAATTTTAGCCATTTCAGTTGTTGTGTAATAGTAGCCAATTGCTCAATTTAATATTTACTAGCTAATTTAATATGCATTTTCCTGATGACAAATTATGTCGAACACTTTTTCATGTGCTCATTGGTCAGTTGTATATCTTCCTTTGTGAAGAGTCTGCTTAAGTCCTCTGCCAATTTTTATTATATCTTTTGTCCAGATATATGTTTTGTGAATATTTTCTATCAGTTTATGTTTGGCTATCATATTCTTCATGGTGACTTTTGGGAAGTATTTTTAAATTTTGATGAAGTTTAATATACAGATATTTTCATTAATGGTTTTTGCTTCCTTTTATTCTACCTAAAAAAAGTCAGCCTATGCCAAGGTCATGAAAACCCCAAATTTTTTTAGATGTTTTATGTTTTGTATTTGTCTTTAGGTTTATTATCCATCTAAATTATTTTGGCTTGTGTGTTGTGAGGTGAAGATCAACATTCGCTTTTTATCTCAGCTGTATGCCAGTTGAAAAGACTATCCTTTTCCCAATGAATTATATTTTGTAGAAACAAAACATAACAATTGATGTTTTGTAGAAAATCAGTTGGCCTTATAACTGTGAGTCTATTTCTGAACTCTCTATTCTGTTTTGTTGATCTATCTTCAGGCTAAACCACCATATATTTATTATTGTACCTTTATAGTAAGTCTTGAAGTCATGTGGTATGAGTCTTTCATCTTTGTTGTTCTTTTCGAAAAAGGTTTTTGCTATTCTAGGTTCTTTGTACTCCTACTTAAATTTTAAGTTAGCTTATATATTTCTGTTTAACAATGGCTGCCAGAATTTTGGTATTAGCAGCTTGAAGTGTACAGATTAATTTGGGGAAAATTGACACCTAGTATTGAGTTTTCCAATCTATGAACATGGTTTATCTCTCCATTTATTTAGGTCTTCTCTACTTTCTTTCAGCAATGTTGTTTTTCAGTGTAGAGGTCTTATACAGTTTTTATTAAATTTATTCCTAAGTATTGTATTTTATTTTATTTTTTTATTATTTTTTTTTTAGTTTAATGTATTTTAATAGCAAACTTACAGGAACAGCACAGCAGACAGACAACATTAAAAACATGTACTTGCATGTAGGACAACTCAGAAAAGTATAGTGAATGGATGGAATCTACTGTATGATAAAAATGCTACAAACACCATTTAGTTGCCATCAATAAGAAATTTACTTGTTTTAAAAAAGTCCAAATGCTGGCATTGTCCAGAAAAATTTAACAGGTTTATTTATAATTATTATAAAGTTGAACCGCTGAAACTTGTTCACTGAAACATTTTAACTTGCATTAATGCTTTACGTCTCCGCATTTATATTAAAAATTCACACACAAATGAAAATGGAAAAACTGCCAATACCTGATTTCTGTCCCCTATTTTTCCACTCTCCAATCATATACTTAGGTACCTTTTGACCCCATGGAAAAAAAATATCTAACGTTCAGAACTACCAATAACAGGAAGAAGAGAAAATTTTTTTTTTTTTGAGAATGAAATGTTTCCCATCATAGTGGATTCTTAAGCACGTTCTCCACGTATGCGGCGTGCTAGCTGGATGCCTTTTGGCATAATTGTTACACGTTTGGCATGGATAGCACACAGGTTAGTGTCTTCAAAAAGGCCAACCAGATAGGCCTCACTTGCCTCCTGCAGAGCACCGATAGCTGTGCTCTGGAAGCGCAGATCTGTTTTAAAGTCCTGAGCAATTTCTCGCACCAGACGCTGGAAGGGAAGTTTGCGAATCAGAAGTTCGGTGGACTTCTGATAACGTCTAATTTCACGGAGCGCCACAGTACCAGGCCTGTAACGATGAGGTTTCTTCACCCCTCCAGTAGAGGGCGCACTCTTGCGAGCGGCTTTTGTAGCCAGTTGCTTCCTGGGTGCTTTACCACCGGTCGATTTGCGGGCAGTCTGCTTTGTACGAGCCGTGGTACAGAGACCTCCTTACTTACCCCCCTTCTCCTTCGGCTGGAGCTTGGCGAGCGAGAGGCAGCGCTGGCGTTGGAGAGCGACGGCGGTGCGGCGGCGGCTGCGAACACAATTCAAGTATTGTATTTTAAAGAATACTCTGATATATACATAGATATATATATGAGAGAAAGAGAGCTTTAAAAATTGTTTTTTTAATTGTTTACTTTAAAAATAGAGAAATACAATTGGTTTTATAATTGTCCTTATATCCTATGACCTTGATAAATTTAATTATGGTAGACCTTTTGTAGATATTTTAGAATTTTCTATGTAGACAATTACAGTCAATAGAGACAGTTTTTCTTTTAAATTTTTTTTTTTTTGAGACGGAGTCTCGCTCTTTCGCCCAGGCTGGAGTGCAGTGGCGCGATCTCGGCTCACTGCAGGCTCCGCTCCCTGGGGTTCACGCCATTCTCCTGCCTCAGCCTCCCGCGTAGCTGGGACTACAGGCTCCCGCCACCTCGCCCGGCTAATTTTTTTTTTTTTTGTATTTTTAGTGGAGACGGGGTTTCACCGTGTTAGCCAGGATGGTCTCGATCTCCTGACCTAGTGATCCGCCTGCCTCAGCCTCCCAAAGTGCTGGGATTACAGGCATGAGCCACCGTGCCTGGCCTTCTTTTTAATTTTTTTTGCCTTATTACATTGACTAGGACCACCAATAAAATGTTGAAAGTAAGGGGTGAGAGTAGATATCCTTTCTTTCCTCTTTTTCCAATCTTAAACATCAAATATTTCACTATTATTTTAGCTTTAGTTTTTCTGTAAAATCCCTTTGTCATGTTGAGAAAGTTTCTGTTTATTGTTAGTTTTGCTGAGAGCTTTCTACCAAGAATGGATTTTCAATTTTATCAAATGCTTTCTCTGTATATACGCAGATCATATTTTCTTTTGCTGGTCTTTTGATATTATAAAAACGATGATGGTATACTGAATGTTGAACTAACCTTGTGTTAGTATAATGGTCTTCATTTGGTCAAGATGCACTATCTGTTTTAAATATTCTTGGATTTGATTTGCCAGTGCTTTTTTTTAAAGATACGTATATCTATATTCTTGAAGTATATTGGTCTGTAATTTTTTTCTTGTAATATATTGAACAAGTTTTCATATCAGGCTGTAGACTGGCCTGAACAGGCTGTGAAGTGTTTTCTCCTATATTTTCTGAAGGAGTTTATGTAATATTACTATTGCTTCTTCTTCAGATGTTTAATAGAATTCACCGTGAATATATGTACATTTTAATACTTCCTTTCTGTTGCTCCTTCCTTTCTAAGATTTCCACCTCAATCTTTGAGCTTCCTCTGGCAACCTCAGTCTTTGAGCTTCTCAAGCTAATAAGATTATGGCTTTCTACTTGAGTTATAGCCTGTCCATGCCAAATGAGCAGTAGAGGACTTAAGTGAAAAGCCATATATATATAAATTTTACCTTGTGCGGTTCTGTGTTTTGTTTTCAGTCCGCTCTCACCAGTTTTGTTTGTTTTTGATTATTCTCTAGTGCCTTCAAATAATGTTTTTATATTTATATTTTTCCAGAGTTTATGACTATGGAGAGAGTTTTGTCCAATATAAATGTCTCTATTACTTGGAAGTCAAATAAGTTTCTATCAGAAAAATGTTTTTAATTCCTAAAGCCAACATATCATTTGAAGTAGCTTGCTGCATGAAGTAGTGAGCTAACTGGACCTGGAATAATCAACAGGGGCAATATTAGCAGTTAATTTATCAATAATAGCTATCACATAATAGACAGCACATGGTACTAATAAAAATGAGGTTTGGATTAGATAAAAAATGGATTGGAGCTATTGTATTTATCCCTTCAAATTGTGCCTGAAGGTCTAAATATTTCACTCTTGTAATCAGTAAAATACAGTATTTTAGGTACTTGTCAGAGAATTTAACCTCAATTTGACTGCCACGAAGACTTAGTAAAAGTTTTACTGAGAGAAGTTGCATTTATGTATTATTTTTAAAAGAATATTCAATTCACACAAAGGTTCATGGTCATCCTGAAGGTAATCCAGATATAATATTAATATACTGTCGTGTTTACAAGTATAGGCCCTGGGGTTACACACTATGGACTCTGCTGCTCTTTACCTATGTGATCATGGGCAAAATATTCAAGTTTTCCATACCTGAGTTGTTTAATCTATAAAATAAGGATGAGAGTAATAATCCTTATAAGCTTCTTATATTCAATGTATAATGCATGATAGGTGCTGAGAAAGTTTCTGACACGTAAGGTATATTAAAGATATATGTTATAACCACAGACCTCAATTCCTGAACCCAAATACGTTCTTATTTCATAGACCTGCTTTCCATTATGCTATCGCTTTGCAATAAGGGTCCTTAAAGTATATCTTATAAACTTGTTATTATGAGTAGGTAATGACATTATTATCTCCATTTTGCACATGAGAAAACAGATGCCTAGAGAGTTCTGTAATTGGTCCAAGGCCATTTTGTAATACCCATAACCCAGACCTGCATGATTCCACGCTCTCCTGTTAACCATGAGGCCGTGTTTTATTTGGCCTGACCAATCTCAAGCATGACAGAGCACTGACTGGCTTGCTATGCATCTACAAATACTCCGTTTTTTTAGTTCATACTCATTTTCTTATGACTTTAATGATGTGGCTTAGCTCTTCTGTTCAGCGTCAAAACATGCATTTAAAGGGATTTCAGTGAACTAACATTAGGATAAACTCACTTTGACAGGTAGAAAATAAAATCACTACTATTGTTATCACTGTCATTATTGTCCCTGATAATTAATACATGTGATAGTAATGATACAGAATCATATGGTTGGAAAGCCCATGAAATGACACTTAGTGTCTCTCCTACTTTAAACATTTGCAACATCAGATGACCCACTGTCCAGGTCGGTGCAGGAGTTTCCCAGGATGGGATCTTCATTGCTAAAACCCTGAAGGCCCTGTGCAAGCTTGGACAAGCTGGTCCCACTAGAAATGAATGCTAACCTTTCTTGCTTAGTTTTTGCCTTCTATCTTTGCACCAAAGTGGGTGGAAGCAGATGCAGCTGGTTACCATTTTAAAAAATAATAACCCCTCACATATCTGAAGACCGTTGTCATTCTTTTCACGTTTTCCCCCCCCCAGCCCAACTAACGGGACTTTACCAAGGACTCCTTTCACCTGGTATTTTATACTCATGGGTCAGGGGATGGAAAAGAGACATGATGCAAAAGCCCTGCCCGAAAGAGCTAAAGAAGGGAGTTCTAGATCCTTTCACCTTTGCCCATAGGCCTTGTTTTCCAACCCTTTAATAATCTGTATTGATTTGCTTTGAACATTGTGCTAATTCAACATGTCCCTTGTAATTTGCGGAAACCAGAAATGTGCACAATATTTAACTGTGAAGTGACCGTGCCATGCTGCATAAAGTAAGATCCCACAGATGCTCTGAGGACCCCTGAGGAGATATCTGAGGAAGTACTTCTACTTTTCTATTTGTTATGTCTGCTTTGCAACCATTTTAAACTATCTCCATACCATAGCAGATTCCAGCTTGCCTGGAAGCCCTGTATGACACTTGCAGTAAGAGCTCATCAGTACCAAGACGGAGATTTGTGTTACAAGGAGGACTATTCATAAACTGCTCAGCCTTGTGTTAATCTCTGTGGTTTGAAATTAGAAAATTATACTTGATCTTTCATTTGTAAATATTTTTCGTGACAAAAAATGAACTGCATATATTCCATCATTCTAACCATCCCCTCTTCCAATTTGCCATCTGCCTTTTATTAAATTGCGTTTGGACTACTTTCTCTAGAAAAAAAAATTCTACCCTTGCCAGTTGCTGTCTCACATACATTAGTTTAGGAATTCAAGCCCATGTCATAGTCACCTTGTTCCTTGATTCAAATCTTTTCACCATTTAAACGTAGAAAATGTTTCTTTGGGACAGGTGTTTATAAATACCTAGGAAACTCCAGCAGCTTGCAAAGAAATGAGTTTACTTTGTGTTTCTAGATTCGTCTCTGGAAATACGTAACCATCTAGCATTTTGTTTTTGAAATACAGTATCACTTATGGTCTAGACACCACAGACAGCTGTTCAAATTCAATTCAAATGGGCCTTGTTTCTGCTATATTTATTTAAGATGTCTAGCTAAATATCTGCGTAATCTTGGCTTGAATCCTTAAACAGGGATTAGAACATTCCAACTGTTGGTTTTCTTTTCTTTCAAGCTAGATGCTAATGGAACTTTCCTACAAAAGTTGGGTTATTTTAAGTAAAAAATGTTGTTTTTTATTTCCTCTTCTTTATATGGCAGCCAGTCAGCCTTGCCAAAAATTTAGGGAAAATTAATAAAAAATGAATGTAAATGGAAGTTTATCTTGAAATAAAATCTCTTTTAAAAATAAATGTAGGATTTCCCTTCTCCCTGTTGACCACATTGTATGTTGCCATGCTGGAGTCTATAGCTTTCATGTTTGAGAGAACTACATCATTTAAATTATAAAAGTTTATTTTAAAAATATTTTTTCTGTTCTACTCATTGACACATATTTGTGTAAATTTCAGTAGACCTGGCAATATCATTAGAGTCGAGATGTTTTCTCTTAACTTGGGTTGCTAGTTAATCTATCAAAGAATAGTAAAAATTTGGATATGTTTTAATACTTCAGCATATAACCATAAAAACACATTTCTGGGTGGTATCACGTTTAAGAATGATTTTACATTAATTTACATCTGCTTCTAAAGCATTAGGAACTATAAAATTATACATGCATTATAATAAGGTTATCTCATATATTTGGATAAATAGAGGCTTGTAATTGCCACCTTTCCTTTTGCATCATAAGAGAGAAAGAGAATCAGTCCAGGATTTTGCAATGCCAGCACATACTTTTGTTTTGTTATGAAATAACTGTTTTTTTGCCTCATATCAGGCAAGCATAGCCTTTTTGTGTTTCCTATGCCCTGAGGGAGGGAAATTTTCTATCTCTGATGTAATTAAATTTTTCCTTGTGGTTTTTGGTTCTCATTGTGGGGGGGAAGCAAGTAATTATTTCTGATGAGTATGATTAGTTCCACACGTCTGCAATAATGCTTTTATTTTTTTGAAATAAGGCATAACTTACATACAATGAAGTTCACTCTTTTCATTGTACAGCTTTGCTGCAAAAGCATACAATCGTGAAACAATTCCCACAATCAAGATATAGAAAAATTTCACTACTTGCTTGTCTATTTTTAACATGTAAATTAAAAGAAGTCCAGCACTTTCAACAGACACATTTGGGCTGAGTGGTTCAGGTACATGAACAAGGACAAAGAAGCCTAAAGGATTAATCTATCCATTTTCTTATTAATCTCATCTTTGTGATTATAATCGTGATGATGATGGTTACAAATCACTGAGGCTAGTTATGTGCCATGCACTGTGCTAAGCACTTAATATGCATATTGTATTCAACTGTATTAATAATCCAAGAGCTTTGACACACA
The DNA here is from genome assembly GCF_009828535.3 of Hylobates moloch. Lineage (NCBI taxonomy): Eukaryota > Metazoa > Chordata > Mammalia > Primates > Hylobatidae > Hylobates > Hylobates moloch. Next base: position 140,950,610 of record NW_026652279.1, read on the forward strand.
TTTTATAGACTAAACAAATCTTAGATGCAGGGAGATTAAGTAACCTTCCCTCTATCACATGGCCAGAAAGTGGTAGAGGTGGGATTTGTACTCCTATGATTGCTAAGTATCTGTTCTTAAACCAGGACATTATTCTACCTGGCTTTCAATGATGCCAGTGGTATTTAAAGGACTTGATCTTTTCTAGCTGTTCCTGATCCAATATTCATGAACAATTGATAAGTCATTTAACTGTGTTGAAATTACTATCCTCACTAGATTAAATAAATGATTCAACATGTATTTATTGAATGCTTACAATATGCTAGGCAATGAGTATATAACAGTAAGTAAGAGATAAAATTTCCTGCCCACTTGGAACTTTATTGTTGACAATGAACAAAATTAATGAGTACAATATACAGTATGAATGTGGATTATATAGTACTATGGAGAAGGAAAAGCTGAGAAAGTGGGAAAGAAATTGAGGGAATGTTTCCATTTTTGTCATGTTGGTCACTGAAAAGCTGTCATCTGAGTAAATACTTGAAGAAGGAGGGGAAGTAAGCCCTTTGGACATCTGAGGGAAGAATGTTCCGGGCAGAGGGAAGCAGGAAGACCAGTTAGAAGGCTTTTGCAACTACCCTGATGAGAGCTGATGGTGGTTCAGATGAGTTGTTGGAAGAGGAGGTGTTGAGAAGTGGCAGGATTTTGGATATATTTTGAAAGTAGAGCACTCATCATCTGCTGATGGAGTGGATATGGGTTGTGAAACAGATTGAGAAATTAGTGATGGATCTAGGGTTTTGATCTCAGCCTGGAATTGGCCAACAATGGCCCATGGGCCAAATCTGGCTTATGATCTGTTTTTGTATGACCCAGAAGCTAAGAATGGTTTTAACATTTTTTAAAAATATTCAAAAAAACCCCACAAATAATGTGCATCAGAAGCCATACTCTCTAGACTTTTACTGAAAAATTTCTCTGACCACTGGTGGAAACATTGAAAAAATATATGTACTATTAACTGAGATAAGAAAAACTGGGGCAAGAGTAATGTTTAAGGAGGAATATTAGAAATTGAGCTTTTGACATGGTGAGTTTGAGATACCTAGCAGACACTCAGGTGGCACTGAATTTCTGAGTTGAGAGACAGGACCTATGCTAGAGGTAACATTCCAGACTCACCCATGTAAAGATAGAATTTCAAGCTGTGATTTAGATGGATCATCAAAAAAGTAAGAGTATATAGAAAATAGAAGGGAAGTTCAAAAGGTGAACTCGAGGATGTGCCAGCAAGAAGATGTGAAGGAGGTAAGAGAGAAAAATAAGAGACCCCTGAGTTTGGAGAAGCAGGAGATAATGGTATCCTAGAAAAACGGAAATTCAATAGATCATGTGAGTTTCAGTTCTGGGAAAAATATGCACAGTTCATGTGCTTCAGAAGCACCTACATGGAGTGGAAACTTTGAAATTATTTCTTATTGGCAAGGTTGTAAAATATTTAAAATTGGAAACTGCTCATAAATGACACATAGGTAATATATGGGATGTTAATCTGTAATATATAAACACATCATTGGATATTGCTTTGCTTGATGTTAATTATACACAAACACATATAAAAATCCTTTTTCTCTTTTCATTTAAGTGTTTAGATTGCAAGATTGCACAAATACATACATAAACAAAAAGACTTTCAGTGCTTAACAAATGTTACCTCCAGATTGTCTAACACATGAGATGTTTTTTTTCTTGGTCATATCTGATTACTTATTCAATGGTTTAATTTCTCAAATATCTGGAAGAGCTTTTCATGGTTCCAGATACAAGAAGTTTACAGTTTTGATTATAGTCAAAGGGATAGGCAAACAATTTAGAATGAATATTATCATAGGGGTTGTATCAGGACAAAAATCTGGCTCTAATTTTTTGTTTTTGTTTTTGTTTCGAAACGGAGTCTCACTCTGTCGCCCAGGCTGGAGTGCAGTGGTGCGATCTCGGCTCACTGCAAGCTCCACCTCCCGGGTTCACACCATTCTCCTGCCTCAGCCTTCCAAGTAGCTGAGACTACTGGTGCCTGCCACCATGCCCAGCTAATTTTTTATATTTTTCGTAGAGACAGGGAGTCTGGCTCTAATTTTAATGCACTGTAACACGAGGAGTGGACTTAAATCTGAAAATTATTGGATATAAAATTTTAATGTATTAACTGAGAAAACTTTTGTATAAAAAGTTTCTACTACATATTGGAATTAAAAAAATAATCAGAGGGTGAGGAAGGTAAAAATTAACCAGGATACCAAAAATAATTAACATATCTTTATTAAAAATAAGGTTTCTAGTTAACACACTGGAAATAAATTCTTTTTACCAGTGGTTTCTGAATTTACCTAATCAAGATAAACTATTAGCCCCACATTGAAGTTGGAATAGATAAGCTCTACAGTTCCTTCAGCTCTAACATTCACCACCCGCAGAAAGTATGAGATTCTATTTCGTTCAAATATGTAGTTTCTTTAAGAGATACTAATTATCCCAACAGATCAGAACATACCCTACTCTAAGCTTTTGGAACTGCTACTACATGCTAACATAAAACTTTAATTTGAAAGTAAATTAAGTTGACTAAATAATGGAAATTGAATAATTACCCATTTAAAGTTTGAAGAAAAAGGTGAAAGATTTATACAATCTGAATTTTTAAAAATGGGATTGCATCAAACTAAAAAGTTTGTACATCAAAGGCAACAACAGAGTGAGAGACCCTACAGACTGGGAGAAAATATACGCAAATCATATATCTGATATGGAATTAATATCCCCAAATACAAGGAACTCGAACTACTCAACAAGAAGACAAATAACCCTATTAAAAATGGGCAAAGAGCTGGGCACGGGGGCTCACGCCTGTAATCCTAGTGCTTTGGGAGGCTGAGGCGGGCGGATCACCTGAGATCGGGAGTTCAAGACCAGCCTGACCAACATGGAGAAACCCCATCTCTCCTAAAAATACAAAATTAGCCAGGCATGGAGGCGCATGCCTGTAATCCAAGCTACTCGGGAGGCTGAGGCAGGAGAATCACTTGAACCCGGGAGGCAGAGGTTGTGGTGAGCTGAGATCACACGACTGCACTCCAGCCTGGGCAACAAGAGCAAAGACTCCGTCTCAAAAAAAAAAAAAAGAAAAAAAAAGGCTAAGAACCTGGTTAAACATTTCTTGAAAGATACAAATGACCAGCAGATGTATGAAAAAATGCTCAACATCACTAGTCACCAGGGAAATGAAAATTAAAACCATAATAAAATCGCATTATACCTGTTAAAATAGTTATTACAAAAAAAAATTCAAGATAATGAGTGTTGTCTAGGATGTGGAGAAAATGGAACTCTTGCCCACTGTTGGTGGAAACATAAATGTGTATAGCCATTTTGAAAAGTAGTATGGAGGTTTCTAAAAAAGTCTAAAAATAGAATTACCATACGATTAAGGATCCTTCTGGATATATATCCAAAGGAATTGAAATCAGATTGTCAGGGAGATACCTGTGTTCCCATGTTCACTGCAACACTATTCACAATAGCCTAAGTGTCTATCAGCCTAGGTGTCTATCAGCAGATGAATACATAGAGAAAACATGCTGTAGATATATACAATGGAATATTAATACTATTTAACCTTAAAAAAAAAGAGAGATTCTGTCATTTGAGACAACATGAATACATCCAGAGGACATTAGAGTAGTAAAATAAGCCAGGCACAGAAAGACATCTCATGATCTTACCTAAATGTAGAATCTAAAAAAGTCAAATTTATAGAAATAAAGAATAGAATGGTGGTTACCAGGGGCTAGGAGTACAACATTTCAGAGAGAAGGAATATGATTCAGTGATCTATTGCACAGCATAGTGATCATAGTTAATAATAAAGTATTTTACATTTTGAAGCAGCAAAAAGAGTAGATTTTAAATTGACTCACCACAAAGTAATGATAAATATGTGGAGGTGATGGATATGTGAAATTAGCCTGACTTAATGCTAATGTATTCATGTACTCCATAAATATATACAATTAATATTTGTCAATTAAAAATGAGATATAATTTTTTAAAGCTTGATGTAATAAAGACTTTTATGTCTGTACTTTATCTCAACATGTCAATGTCCTTATCACACATTAGAATTATGTCATTTGTGTGGCATGCTCATGACCTTTTGTCTTCTAGTGACTCCTTTATCAAGTTGTCTGCTAAAATCTTCCTAAAACATGACTCTAGTTATGCTATCTCCACTCTTTAAGAACCAAAGTGTATTAGTCCATTTTCACACTGCTGTACATAAACACCCCAGACTGGGTAATTTATAAGGAGACAGGTTTAATTGACTCACAGTTCTACATGATTGAAAAGGCCTCAGGGACCTTACAATCATGGTGAAAGGCGAAGGGGAAGCAGGCATCTTCTTCACAAGGAGGCAGTGGGAAGAGAGAGGGAGCGAAGGGGGAAGCACCCCTTATAAAACTATCAGATCTCATGAGAACTCACTCACTATTACAAGAACAGCATGGGGGAAACTGCCCCCGTTATCCAATCACTTCCCTCCTTTGACACAGGATTACAATTCAAGATGATATTTGGGTGAGGACACTGAGTCAAGCCATATCACAGAGTCAAGTCCAAATTCATTATTAGCTTGGTATTTGTGATCACACATTAGTTGGACCCATTTATTTTCTCTGTCCCACCTATTTCCTCTACTTTCCAATACTTGCCATTCACTCTTGTTAAGATAGCCACACCGCAGTCTGCTTCATACACACAGACACCCCATGGTTCTTCTTTCTTTCTTAGTGTTCTTTCTCATTGTCTATGCCCTCTAAATTTCCCAATTAACATGTACTCATTTATTCAATCAACAGATACTTTTAAAATACAAGGTACAGGGAGGCACAGGTGAGAGCCTATATATTATATGTGTGTCTCCTGGCAGGTTTTGTTACTGGAGCTGCTTTCACGGTTTCTTCAGCCCTATTGTGATTCCTTCAGTAATACCACCTCCCTTTCAGACTGAGTGATTCTGTGGTTAGAGATCTGTGCCTATTGTAACTACTACATTTATTATGGCCTTTTTTAGCCATCTATATTTATGAGCATAAAGCCAAGTCTTTTTTAGCTAGGTTTAATAACCATAACAATAATAATAATAGCAGCTAATATTTATTAAACACTGACTATGAGCCAAGCCCTTTTCTAAGCATTTCATGTATATTAAGCCATTGAATGCTGATGACATCAGCACAAAATATTAGCTTACATACAGTGATGAGGCACTGAAAAGACTATTATGAAACTATAGGCTCTGAAGTCTGTCAGTATAGCCAACTGAGGTATGTTATTTGCTTAATCCAGTGAATAGTTGGATGCCATGGGGACTGATTGGTTTGTAAGCAATAAGGTTATAATGTCTTTGATCCATAATGTGTATCATCCAGAAATTTTATAAGCAGACTTTCAGTGCATTTACCTACCTCAGATAAACACTTGAATAGGACAAGCAAGGAATAAAGCCTTATGAAACTCCTCTTTAGTTGCTATGAGTCCATCAATTAATCTATTGTGAAATAATCTTTCAACTGATTGCAGATTGTCTACCTGCAACATTGTACAAGCCATATTTCTTTATCTTGTTCACAGCATATCAAAAACCCTGTCCAATGTCTTGTTGAAATTCATTTACACTCTATCTATTGGATTCCCATAATCTACCAGCTTAATTTATTTAGATGAAAAAAATAAGGTCAATTTATTGTGGTTTACTGGTGAATTTTGGGTGGCTTATAGTGAATGTTATTTTTATTTCCCCAAAAGCTCATAAAGTCATACTATGATATATGGTAGAAACTCTTCTAGAGGCTGACTTTAGCATTCCTTTCTTGAACTTTGGTAGGGTGAACTTTTCTTCAATTTCTGGAGCTGTCCTCTTCTTTTGCATCGTTTCCCTGATTCTAATCTTTCTATGGTTCTTTCATTCTGCATGATTCACGTTTATCTTAATCTCAATTCTGTGATAACAATGGCAAACTCTGGTCACATAGAACCATATTGTTTTAAAACACTTCTCTGGTTTCTTCTGGACCTCTTTGGTTTTTATTGGCGAAGATTTGAGGTTAGGCAGAAGCAAGGATTGCTAGAAAAGATAACGATATTAGAAAATAAAACTGTGCAGCCTATCAGTTAGGTTCTTAGTTGCAAGCAATGAGGTGTTTATTGAGTATATTGGCTAGATTAGAGAGTCATTGGAAGGGCTGGAGAATAGGGCTCAAGGCGAAATTCCCAAGCACCAGATTCAAAATCAAGCTGCAGAACCATTTGTGAGTAAACTGGTCTCTCTCTGTCTGAGCACCAGAAGTGACTGTTTGCAATGCAGCTACCTCTGCATCAGGAATTTGAGCTTGTAGTCTTTGCTTCTGTACGCACTGCCAGGGAGAGAAAATATAAACCGCCTAGACTTTTGCTGTCTTATGTCCCATGTCTAGAATCTAAGTCTGGCACTTTGATTGGCAGATTCAAGGTTAACATCCCTCACTCTCGGTGCAAGGAAGGCTGGAGAAATAAGTATCCAACATATTGTGCTCCTATAAAGGGAGCTGGTCTTGGATTACAGCCCAAACTCATGAAGTGAGGCATTCCCCAAACATAAAGAAGTTCACTATAGACAGTAATGTGTAAGAAAAAAAATTCTAGCTACAAGAGTTCAGCTGTCTGGGATCATCTCATGTAAGTGAAAACAGTCAGTCCATATACCTTAATATCTTCTGGCAGTATAGTGAGATAGATTACCACTTTCAGTGTTCAATTATAGAATTTGAGACTCAGAAGGCTTAAGTTACTTGTCCTAAGTCACCCACTCACAAAGTTTCAGAGTGAGGATATGAACTGAAGTCTCTATTTTAAAAATCTGTGATTTCTTCATTATAGCATTGAGAGGTTTTTCATAGAGAAGTATTTATTAAGTAGATGTTGGCACTAATAATCTAGCAATTTTTTTTCCAGCCTTTATTTTAGGTTCATGGTGTATATGTGTAGGTTTATTACGTGAGAAAAATTGCATGTCACAGGTGTTTGGTGTATAGATTATTTCATCACCTAGCTAATGAGCATAGTACCCTACAGGTAGTTTTTTTTATTTTTACCCTCCTTCTACCCTCTACACTTAAGTAGTTTCCAGGGTCTGTTGTTCCCTTCTTTGTGTCCAAGTGTAATCCCACTTATGAGGGAGAACATGTGGTATTTGGTTTTCTGTTCCTGTGTTAATTTACTTAGGATTGTGGCTTCCAGCTCCATCCATGTTGCTGCAAAGAACATGATCTCATTCTTTTTATGGCTGCATAGTATTCCATAGTATGTATGTACCACATTCTTTTTTAAACTTGTATTTTAAGTTCAGGGCACATGTGTAGGTATGTTATATAGATAAATTGTGTGTCACAGGAATTTGGTATACAGATTATTTCATCAACCAGGTAATAAGCATAGTACCTCACAGGTAATTTTTCCATCCTCACCCTCCTTCCACCCTCAAATCATCCCTGGTGTCTGTTGTTGCCTTCTTTGTGTCTATGTGTACTCAACATTTAGCTCCCATATGTAAGTGATAATAACATGTGGTATTTGGTTTTCTGTCTGTGTGTTAGTTTGCTTAGCATAATGGTCTCCAGCTCCATCAATGTTGCTGTAAAGGCCATGATCTTGTTCTTTTTTATGACTGTATAATATTCCATGGTGCATTTGTACCACATATTCTTTAACCAGTCTACTGTTGATGGGCATTTAGGTTGATTCCATGTCATTGCTATTGTGAATAGTGCTGGGATGAACATATATATGCATGTGTCTTTACAAAGAATGATTTGTATTCTTTTGGATGTATACCAATTAATGGGATTGCTGGGTCTAATGTAGTTCAGTTTTAAGTTCTTTGAGAAATTGTCTGTGTTTCCACAATGGCTGAACTAATTTACATTCTCACCAACAGTGTGTGTTTTCTTTTTTCCACAACTTTGCCAGCATCTGTTATTTTTTGACCTTTTATAATAGCCATTCTGACTGGTGTGAGATGATATCTCATTATAATTTGGATTTGCATTTATTTAATGATCAGTGATGTTGATTGCATGCACCTGCTATTACGCCCAGCTAATTTTTTTGTGTTTTTAGTAGAGACGGGGTTTCATCATGTTGACCAGGCTGGTCTCAAACTTCTGACCTCAGGTGGTCTGCCTGCCTTGGCCTCCCAAAGTGCCCAGCTAGCCAATGAGCCCAGCCAGAACTCAGATTCTTGATAACTGAACCCAACAAATAAAAACCCACTGGGGCAGTTGCAGTTTCAATATGAATGATTCCATTTTGTTTCTTAGATCTGTCTTCAGGTGTGTAAGAGTCCATCCTTAGTTCCTTACAAGCTTGCCTTTCTTTTTAAAGGATGCAGGTGGTATTTTAGCCAGAATTTCTAGGTGTTTTGTAAGAAGAGGTTTGCCATTTCTTTTGCCGATTGTCTTTTCTGTAATTTTTCAAGAAAATGCAGTGTACAATTTTTTGAAAATTACATAAAAACTATAATTTTAAAAGAATAGATTCCTACTATAAAAATCTTATTTTAGTATATATTCTTTGAAACTAAATTGTATTTTCTGAAGAAGAAATGAACAGCAAAATAACAAAATTTAAATCATGACAATTTCAGCAGTTTTAATGGTGCTTCATTCTTGGCAAAATGTTAGTTATTACAATTTCAAATCACTTTAATAAATACTTTCCATGTGTTAGAAGACAACCTTATATTTTCAAAAACAATGCACATTTTCTTAATAACAACAAGAATATATTTTAATAAATTTATTAAGCTATAACTGACACAGAATAATTTGTGCATATCTAAAGAAGATATAATTAAGTTTTGACATATGTATGCACCTGTGAAACCAGCATCATAATTAAGATAGTGAACATATGCACCACTCCTGAAAATTTCTGTGTGCCCCTTTGTAATACCTTTTTCCTGCCTGTATCTAACACCTCAACCCTGTTTCTAGGCAACTATTCATGTGCTTACTGTCACTATGAATTCATGTGAACTTTCTGAAGTTTTATATAAATTGACATAGTATATAGTCTTTTATGTCTGTCTTCTTTCCCTCAACATAATTATTTTGAGATTTCTCCATGCTGTTATGCTGTTATGTATATGAATAGTTATTTTTATTGATGAGTAGTATTCCATTATACTGATATATCCTACTTTGTCCATTCACCTGTTGGTGGACATCTGAGTTGTTTCTAGTCTGGAGCTCTTATTAATAAAAATAAAACTTCTATGAATATTTCTGTATAAGTCTTTGTATGGACATATAGAGGTAATGAACATGCTCATTGGTTGTAGAATGTGAGAAAGAGAGATTTTTGGCCTGAGCAACAGAGATAATGTACAATCATGCATTGCTTAATGACAGGGATACAGTCTAAAAAATGCAGCATTAGGCAACTTCATCATTATTGGAACATCATAGAGTGTACTTACACAAACCTAGGTAGTATAGCCTACTACACACCTAGGCCACACACCTATTGCTTTTAGGCTACAAACCTACATAGCTTGTAACTGGACTGCATACTGTTAGCAACTGTAACACAATGGTTAAGTATTTGTGTATCTAAACATATCTACATAATGAAGGGGTCCAATAAAATACAGTATTATAATCTTATTTGGACCGCCAATGTAAATTTCTGTTGTTCACCAAAATGTCATTCTGTGGCACATGACAATACTTGCCATGGATTAAGAAGCAGAAAGTTGCAAGAATGACAGGTTTTGCTGCAGTTAGGGTGTTGAGTATAATTCAGTAATTTAACTTTGGACAGTCTGAGTTTGAGACACTAGTTAGAAATCTAGGTAGAGATGTGGAATAAGCTATTGGAAAACTGAGGCCGAAGTTCAAGGGTGAGGTCTATGCTTGAGATATAAATTTGAGAGTTGTCAAAATATATGTTACTTAAGGTTGTGATAGGCAGAATAATAGCATCCAAAGATATCTATTTCCTGGTTCCCAAAATCTGTGATTATATTATCTTATGTGGCAAAAAGGACTTTGCCAATGTGATTAAATTAAAGATTATGTGATTATTATCCTGAATTAGCCCAGTGGGCCCAGTGTAATCACAAGGGTTCTTATAAGGGGGAGGCAGAAGGGTCAGTGTGGGGATGGGGCTGGGCAGGAAAGAGAGAGACAGAGACTTCAAGATGCCACACTGCTGGCAGTGAGGATGGAGGAAGGAACTATGAGCCAAGGAATTCAGGCAGCCTCTAGAAGATAGAAAAGGCAAGAAAACAGCTTCTCTCCTAGAGCATCCGCTAGGAACCTAGCCTGCTAACACCTGGATTTTGGCCCAGTAAGTCTTCTGACCCTCAGAACTGTAAGATAACAAATTTATGTTGATATAAACCAGTAAGTTTGTAGTAATTTGTTACAGCAGCAATAGAAATTAATACAAAGCCATAAGATTGGATGACATCAGCTTATGGAGTGAGTGACAACTGATATACATGTTTAAAATATGGCAGAAATACCTAAAAAGTACAAATATTGAAAATATTTACTATTTGAAAAGTGTCTATAGTTCCTCTTCTAGAACTCTTTTCAGCAAGTGAATGTCTAGGTGCCTTCTCTTTCAGAGGACACATATCTGTGAGGCCATTCCATGCATGAATGTGATACAATTACAACATTGTCTTCTTTGGAACCTTGATTTCTATTTCCTGTGGATGCTTTATTTTTCACCCATGCTGTTTTAATGGCCAGTGTGTTCCAAAATGTGCTATTGCTGTTATTTGCCCTTTATCTATATTGCTATGTTCCCTTTTGTCCCACTGGTTACAGAAGCTACATAGGCTAAATTCAATTCTCATTTCAAATCACTTTCTGCCGTATTGGGATGCAGATGAGGCAAGGTTTGCTTACTGTGACATTTTAGCCTTGGATCTAATTGTTTTTCTTCACTTCATCTCCAAGATTTTGAATTGTTGTATGTCTTGATCACTAGGTCCACTTCTTGGTCTCTAGCTGTTTGGATACTTTTCTGGCTTCTGGAAAATTACACCTTGTTGTTTGTAACTATACTGCCTTAATTTCTTGGTTCTTAGTTGTTGACCTGTTTCTGAGCATATATGCTCATCTTTGATTTGTCTTCCTAGTTTTGAGACATTTGCTCATATCTTTTGGGTATCCACTGTTTTGTTTAGTCAGCACAACATGACCACAGATAGCTCTAAATTAAAGAAATAAGATTTAGAGTTTAGACAATATATGCTCAGGGATCCCAGTGGCAAAGCCAGGTTTGAATTGCAAATCGGTCTGATGGAAAAGCCCATGTTCTTTGTTGTTACTGTACTGCTTGGACTCTCTTACTCTCAGCCTTGTGACAGTTGACTTGCTTCTGACAATTTCTTTCGCTCAGGTAAACCAAGGAGGACTTCATGCTTCATGTGTCAGTCCCAACCCAACTTCTCACTGCTGCTCTTCTGACAAATGAACATGATTCCGCTGTTACCTGCCTCTATCTGTATTTATGTTTTATAAGTTATTTACACATTTTAGCTAAAGACATTTAGAACATCTGAGTTTGCACTGATTATGTTTTTGACAATTGCATTTACTAGTAAACCTTCAGTTCTTCCTCTTGCTAACATAGTTGGAAGGAGGGTTCTTTTATTATTGAAATAACCAAAGTCCTTCACTCCATTGCTTGAAACTCCAAAATTTTACTTAACAAAAAACTATGTCATTAAGAATGTCATAGTTTCAGAATGTTACCATTATGCCTAACAAACTTATTTCTGTAACTGCTCCACTCATTTGTTATATCTTACTTAACTCCGTGTCAAAGACCTGGCTCTCCACTAAAGATAGAAACCCAAGAGGTACAGAAGCCAGTGAGTCAGCAATACAGTTTCCCTCCCATCTCAGGAGCTTACTTGCAAGAGATGAAATGTGAAACTTCTATAATAAAAAAGTAGCATCAGAATTGTTATTTTTATTCAACCTTTACATAACTTGAGTATTCTCAGTCTCCAAATCTAGGCTGTTTCTTCTGGCAGTGGCAGGCCTCCAAGGAGAGCTTTCACATGTCAGGAGTTCCGGTGGGTCTGAATAATGTCTCTTGAGGTTGTTTCTGATTTCCTCAATGGGCCCCTGTTGACCTCGCTATGAATTCTGGGGAAAAGTAGGGCTCTTTATGAGGCAGGTAAATGCTCAGAGCTCTTGGGAAGGGGCCAGCATTATTGATAATTATGTAGCAGGTTGAAAGTGATCCTTGGGCTCTTTCCCATGTCAGGAATGCCTCAAACACAGCTGGTGTGGGAGGCTCTGCAGACCCCAGAAGCACCAGTCATGTTTTAGGGGGAGTAAACTCCTTTTCACACACCTCTGCCGTAAGGACACACAAAGATGAATGGCCAGCCTGAATGACAGGGCTGCTTCTCTCTGCAAGCTGCATACAGAACGCTTTGTGTTCATGACGATTGCAATACTTCCCTTCTGGCAGAGGGAAGCTGGCTTCTCTAGAGCTGCGGAAAGTAACGCTTGTTTCTGAATTGGTTAGAGTTCAATCTCAATTATGTCTGGAAACAACACACACTCCTTTCCCCCTTCTGTATGACTGCAGTGTTAATTTCAAGTGAACTTGTGCAAGTTACTTTAAAGTTGAAATAGCCACACAACACTGACATTTATTGGGCACTCCCTTTGGAGCTTTCCTGGCAGCATGGCCACAGAAGGTGTTGCCTCTACGCCAGGGGCTTGGAGGCTCACTGTTTCCAGTCTTCATGTCCCACCCTAGAGCAAGGCTGGAAGAGATTATTTGAACAGGATCACATTCAATTCTGCCTCTCCTCCACCCACACAAAGCCTAATTTCAACTTTTCCCCAGGTGGTATGAAGCTGGAACTCCAGATCAAGTCCAAGAAAGAAAAAAAAAAGATATTATAATTTAATTTGCTTGCCATTTAAAAGGCATTTTTATTATGCAGATGGCTGGGTTCTTGGATTTTCATGAGGTAGTACACTCACCAGCATTAACATAACTCTCTCTCTCAATTTTTTCTACTTTGATTGTTTTTTAAAAGCCTTAGTATTTCAGCTGACCATGTTTCTGAATTCCTTTATGCCCCTCTAAAACATACTTTATATAAACCTTGATCTGATGAAGAAATGCGTGTAATATTTTTAAAAGTCACACAGCACAACAGTCATGAGGTGCACCTGTTTTTAGTATCTGCACATACTCAGCCAGGGCGTGTCATTGAATCTGCCCCTGCAGCTGTTGTTTTGCCATTAAAAAAATACTGCTCTATTCATGTAGGTTTAAGCTTTGTGAACTCTAACTTGGACTTGTTAAAGGGAGGTTCTAAGACTCTGTCTGGACTGCTGATAATAGGTTAGATAAAGATCCAACATTAGCCCTCACACAATTACATTTACAGGAATGGGAGGAAATCTCTCAAACAGTATAGAGTCCAGAAGACAGCAGATGTGGACCATGCAAAATTAATGATTAACTGCATGCCAGTGTGTTTGTCAGGGAACAGTGCTGCTCTTTAACGGCTTATATAGTCTATGAAAGAAATTATCTCATGAGAGGACTCATAAGGACAAAAGAAAAAAACTTAAGTAGACGCTTGACATATCCTGCTTTTCTCACAGGGCAAAAAATTAAACATAAAGCTCTCCTTTTAATAGTGTGAAGTTCTGACTCTGAAGCTGAGGCAGATCATCCACTTGTTAAAACAAGATATGAACATTCTTGTTATTCCTTAAAGGGGGAGGGGATAGTGTGCACTCAGAATGAACTCTAAATGTACTAGAAAGAAAGGGCAAATTATTGAACAATTATCCTAGATGTTGAAGACTGTGAAACCAAAATAATTATAGAAGTGACAGGAAAGTAGTAAATAAGACTAGATGTTCATAATTTGTTATCCCCTTTGATTATATGGGCTTTGAAATGCCCAGAAAGTCTAATGAAAATTCATAGGTAAAACTGGAGATAGGTATGAGTTAAGTACTAGTAGGCTTGTAATTGATTAAAGATGTGTTGCAAGAAACACAATCTTCTAAATATCTAGTTAAAAGGAATTTCATAGTGATAATTTCTTCACGTGACCTAAATTCCCTTTTAAAAATCCCAATTATGGTTCAGCAGATTAAAGATAGTAGAAATCCAGGAATTGCTAAGACAGATATAAATCCTGTAATGTTCATTTGGCTGAAGAACTGCTGGGATCCCAATTCCTTGCCAGCCCTGCAGCCCCTCCGAATGCATTTGCTTACTTGAGCCAGCACATCTTTGTAATGACAAGATTCAATCCATAAGCCTGGAATGACTGTTCACAGTCTGGTAATTTATTTTATTTATTTTTATTTTTTAGGGAAGAGTAAGTTCAGTAGAATTAGGAAGAGAGAGATTGGAATTAGCAGTAGGAGAATATTCTAAAAGGAACTAATAAAAGAGGAGGAGATGCTTTGATTTTTTGCCTTACATCCAGGTTCTTCTATCAAGTTTCTAAACTTGTTCTTCTAACAAGTTTAGATGCCATCCTCCTGTCCCCATCCTGATTCTCCCATCTAGAGATGCTGGCTTGTTCGCCAGTTCTCCACGTGTTATCTTTATAATTACTATCTACCTCCTGAAATTAACCATTCCAATAGGCATTACTATTTTTCTTTTTTGAATTTAATTTACTTTTGTCTTTATTACGTTGTTGTACTAGTACATTCTCTTACACTATGTATTTTTGCTTCTTTTACAACATATTTTAAGTTTTTGGGGGACTGAAAACAGTTCCTTGTGCATTCCCTGAGAGCTATCTGGCAGGAACTAGACATGATGAAATCAATGATTAAATAAAGCTGAAGAACATGTGTTTTATTACATTTAATTCCATTTACATTATTTCTCCTTGCAATGTTAGATGGTGTAGTCTGCTTTGTATAACAATAAAACAGCCACATTGTAGCTTCTGAGACTACTCTTCTTCCTACCAAATCTCATTTCCTCTGGCTCCCTGACTTTGGTCCTGAGATTGTTCCTGCCTCCCCAGGTTTCTTGCATTCCCTCACTACCTGAGCCAGTGTCAGAAGACATGGGACTGGACACTGCTTTTCAATATTATACATGTGGTCTCCTTTCTTTGTGTTTATAATTGATAGTTGTCTTTATAGGATCTGAATGTGAAAAGAGATGCAGTATGGGTGATAATGGTTTGGCTCTGTGGCACCACCCAAATCTCACCTTAAATTGTAATAATCCCCATGTGTCGTGGGAGGGACCCAGTGGGTGGTAATTGAATCATGGGACTGGGTTTTTCCCATGCCGTTCTCATGATAATGAATAAGTCTCATGAGATCTGATGGTTTTATATAAGGGAGTTCCCCTGCACACGCTGTCTTGCCTGCTGCCATATAGGACATAATTTTGCTGTTTCTTTTTGATAGCACATCTGCCAAAATACCATAGTCACGAATAAAGGAGATGGCCAGTAGATGCCCTGAGGGGTTGGAAAACTAGAATTTCATATCTGGAAAAGTGATTTCTAGATTTTGGAACTTTATCATCTAGTAAATTTTTGAAAATTAGGGTACAGAGTTTAAAAGTATTTCATTTTTCCAAGTAAGGATGTTAAGAAAATAAACAAAAATAATAACTGTTTAACATTGTTATTTAATAATTTTTTATTAGAGTTAAAATTCAATATATCTCACTTTCTGAAAAAAATCACATTATCTTAATTTCTCTTATTTTTCTAAGGACTCTGGGAACTTATGATGGACCACCACTAGTTCATGGTTTAGCATTAGGAACTTCTGGCCTAGAGCAAGCAGAACAGACTTAAACTCAAGTTCCCTTTTGTCTCCTTGCTGGCTGGGAAAGTGGGCCCTATTTTGTTTAGAGAGTCTTTCCCATGATCTCTTACTGAACAGGTGAAGAGAAAATCCTCAGGAGAGACTTGGGAAGAGAAAGGGCTCAAACACAAGCAAGGAAAAGTAGGAGAGCCTGTAAGAGAGCCCAAGGTATAGCTTGAATATCTCACATTTCTGAATCTGTTGGGAAAAGCTGGGGAGACTCTTGTAGGATGAAGCACCAGTTGTTGAGATAAGACTTTATCCCATCTGAGATATGTACACTCAGTTCTGCTATAGTGTGACATATGTTTTTGCTGGATCAAATGGCAGTTCTATTTTTAGTTATATGAGAAATACCCAGATTATTTTCCATAGAGGTTGTGTTTATATTCCCACCAACAGTGTATAAACATACCGTTATTTTTTCTGCATCCACATCAACATCTGTTGTTTTTTTACTTTTTAATTATAGCCATTCTGACTGGCATAAGATGATATCTCATGGTTTTAATTTGCAATTCTATCATGATTAGTGATGTTGAGCATTTTCTCAGATGTTTATTGGCCACTTGTATGTCTTCTTTTGAGAAATGTCTTTGCCCAATTTATGTATTTTATTTTATTGTATATTTTTTGAGACGGAGTTTCACTGTCACTCAGGCTGGAGTGCAATGGTGTGGTCTCGGCTCACTACAACCTCCACCTCCGGGGTTCAAGTGATTCTCTCGCCTCAGCCTCCTGAGTAGCTGGGACCACAGGTGCATGCCACCACACCCAGCTAATTTTTGTATTTTTAGTAGAGATGGGGTTTCATTATGTTGGCCAGGTTAGTCTTGAACTCCTGACCTTGTGATCCGCCAGCCTTGGCCTCCCAAAGTGCTGAGATTACAGGCGGGAACCACTGTGCTGGCCCTTTTGCCCGACTTTTAATGAGTTCGTTTGTGTTTTTCTCATTGAGTTGCTTGAATTCCTTGTAGATTCTGCATATTATGCCTTTTTTGGATGTATAATTTGCAAATATTTTCTCTCATGGGAACTTCAGTTTACCGTATCCAGCCTACTGTTGATGGGCATTTAGGCTGATTCCATGTCTTTGCTGTAATGGATAGTGCTGTAGGTTGTCTGTTTATGATTGTGATTATTTATTCTGCTGTGCAGAAATTTTTAATTTTAAGTCCTATTTGTCTATTTTTGTTTTTGTCAGATTTGCTTTTAGAGTCTTAGTCATAAATTCTTTGCCTAGGCCAATGTCCAGAAGAGTTTTTCCTACATTTTCTTCTAGGACATTTTTAGTTTTAGGTCTTAAATTCAAGTATTTAATCCATCTTGAGTTAATTTTTGTATATGGTGAGAAATAAGAGTCTAGTTTCATTCTTCTGCATGTGGCTAGCCAATTTTCCCAGAAATATTTATTGAATAGAGTGTCCTTTCTCCATTTTAAATTTTTATCAACCTTGTCAAAAATCAGTTGTAGGTTTTTTGGCTTTGTTTTTGTGTTATCTATTTTGTTCCATTGGCGTATGTGTCTATTTTTGTACCAATACCATGCTGTTTTAGTTACTGTGGCCTTGTAGTATAATTTGAAGTCAGGTAATGTGATGACTCCAGCTTTGTACTTTTTGCTTAGGATTGCTTTGGCTAGTCAGGCTATTTTTTGTTTCCATGTGAACTTCAGGATTATTTTTTTAATTCTGTAAAAAATGTTGGTAGTGTGATAGGAATTGCATTGAATCTGTAGATTGCTTTGGGCAGTATGGCCATTTTAGTAGTATTGATTCTTCTAACTCTTGACCATGGAATGCTTTCCCATTTGTGTCATCTATGATTTTTTAAAAATCAGTGTTTTGTGGTTCTCTTTGTAGAGATCTTTTACTTTCTTGCTTAAATGCACTTCTAGTTTTTTTGTGGCTATTGTACATGGGATTGTGTTCTTGATTTGGTTATCAGTTTGAATGTTATTGGTGTACAGAAATACCATACATTTTTGTTCATCCATTTTATATCTTGAAACTTTATTGAAGTCATTATCAAGTCCAGGAGTTTGGGGAGGAGTCTGTTGGGTTTCCCAGGCATAAGATCATGTTATCAGTGAACAAGAATAATTTGATTTCTTTTTTCCAATTTGGATGCCTTTTATTTCTTTCTCTTGCCTGATTACTCTGGCTAGGACTTCCAGTACTATGATGAAAAGGAGTGGTGAAAGTGGTCACTTTGTCTTTTTCCAGTTCTTAGGGGGAATGCTTTCAACTTTTCCCTGTTCATTATGATGTTAGCTGTGTATCTGTCATAGGTGGCTCCTATTATTTTGAGATATGTTCTTTCAATGCCTAGTTTGTTAAGGATTTTTTTATCATAAAGGGATGTTGGATTTTATCAAATGACTTTTCTGCATCTATTGAGAAGATCATATGGTTTTTTAAAATTCTCTTTATGTGTGAATCATATTTATTGATTTTAGAATGTTGAACCATCCTTGCATCCCTGGCATAAAACCCACTCAAGTGTCATAAACGATCTTTTTGATTTGCTTTTGGATTCAGTTGGCTACTATTTTGTTTGCTAGTATTTTTGCATCTATGTTCTTCAGAAATATTGGCCTATGAGTTTTCTTTTTCATTGTGTCCTTGGCTGATTTTGGTATCAAGCTGATACTGATTTTGTAGAATGAGTTATAGAGAAATCCCTCCTCCTTGATTGTTTGCAATAGTTTCAGTAAGATTGGTAAGCTATTGTTTTTACATGTTCAGGTTTGTTATATATGTAAATTGTGTGTTGTGGGAGTTTGGTGTGCACATTAGTCAGCCAGGTAATAAGCATAGTACCTGAGAGGTATTTCTTTTATCCTCTCCCTCCACCTAACCTCCACCCTCAAGTAAGCCCCAGTGTCTGCAGTTCCCCTATTTGTGTCCAGTGGTGTCATTGTTTAGCTCCACTTATAAGTGAGAACATTATAGTATTTGGTTTTAGTTCCTGCGTTTGTTTGCTTAGGATAACAGTCTCCAGCTTCATCCATGTTGCTGCAGAGGACATGGTCCCATTTTTTTATGGTTTTATGATATTCCACGATGTAAATGTACCACGTTTTCTTTATCCGTTCTACCATTGATGGGTATTTAGACTGATTCCATGTCTTTTCTAATGTGAATAGTGCTGCAATAAACATATTCATGCATGTGTCTTTATGATAGAATATATTATATTCGTTTGGGAATATACCCAGTAATGTAATTGCTGGGTTGACTGGTAATTCTGTTTTAAGTTCTTTGAGAAATCACCACACTGCTTTCTACAATGGCTGAACTAATTTACATACCCATCAGCAGTATATAAGTGTTCCGTTTTCTCTGCCACTTTGCCAGCATCTGTTATTGTTTGACCTTTTTATAACGACCATTCTGACTGGTGTGAGATGACATCTTATTGTGGTTTTGATTTGCACTTCTGTAATGATTAGTGAGGTTGAGCATTTTTTCCGTATGTTTCTTGGCTGCATGTATGTTTTCTTTTGAAAAGTGTTCATGTCCTTTGCATACTTTTTAATGGAGTTGTTTGTTTTTTGCTTGTAAATTTAAGTTTTCTATAGATTCTGGTATTAAACCTTTGTTGGATGCATGGTTTGCAAATATTTTCTCCCATTCTGTAGGTTGTCTGTTTACTCTTTTAGTAGTTTCTTTTGCTATGCAGATGCTCTGTAGTTTAATTAGGCCCCATTTGTCAATTTTTGTTTTGGTTGCAATTGCTTTTGGCATCTTTATCATGAAATCTTTTCCAGGCTTTATATCCAGAATGATATTTTATGTTTTTTTCTAGGATTTTAAAAATAGTTTTGGATTTTATATTTAGGTCTTTAATCCATCTTGATTTGATTTCTGTATATGGTGTAAGGAAAGGGTCCAGTTTCAATCTTTTGCATATGGCTTGCCAGTGATCTCAGCACCATTTATTGAATAAGGAGTTCTTTCCCTATTTCTTGTTTTTGTTGCCTTTGTCAAAGATCAGATGGTTTTAGGTGTGTGGCTTTGTTTCTGGGTTCTCTATTCTGTTCCATTGGTCTATGTGTTTGTTTGTTTGTTTGTTTTACCAATACCATGCTGTTTGGGTTTCTGTAGCCTTATAGAATAATTTGAAGTTGAGTAACGTGATGCTCCAGCTTTGTTCTTTTTGCTTAGGATTGCTTTGGTTATTTGGGCTCTTTTTTGGTTCCATGTGAATTTTAAAATAGCTTTTTTTCTAATTCTGTGAAGAATGTCTTTGGTAGTTTGATAAAAATAGCATTGAATCATTAAATTGCTTTGGGACTATGGCCATTTTAATGATATTGATTCTTCCCGTTCATGAGGATGGAATGTTCTTCCATTTGTTTTTGTCATGTCTGATTTCTTTGAGCAGTGTTTTATAATTCTTGTTGTAGAGATCTTTCACCTCCCTGATTAGCTGTATTCCTAGGTATTTTATTTTTCTGTGGCAATTGTGAATGAGATTGTGTTCCTGATTTGGCTCTCAGCTTGCATGTTGTTCATGTATAAGAATGCTAGTGATTTTTGTACATTGATTTTGTACCCAGAAACTTTGCTGAAGGTGTTTATCAGATCAAGGAGCTTTTGGGCAGAGACTCTGGAATTTTCTAGGTATAGAATCATGTCATCTGCAAACAGGGATAGTTGACTTCCTCTCTTCCTGGTCGGATGCCTTTTATTTCATTTTCTTGCCTGATTGCTTTGGGTAGGACTTCCAGTACTATGATGAATAGGAGTGGTGAGAGACGGTATTGTTGTTTTGTGGTGGCTTTAAAGGACAATGCTTACAACTTTCATCATTCAGTATGATGTTGGCTGTGGGTGTATCATAGATGGCTCTTATTATTTTGAAGTATGTTTCTTCAATGACTAGTTTACTGAGGGTTTTTAACTTGAAGTGATGTTAATTTTATTAAAAGCCTTTTCTACATCTATTGAGGTGATTGTGTGGTTTTTGTCTTTAGTTCTGTTTATGTGATGAGTCACATTGATTGATTTTTGTATGTTGAACCAACATTGCATCCCATGAATGAAGCCTACTGGATTGAGGTGGATTAGCTTTTTGATGTACTGCAGGATTTGGTTTGCTAGTATTTTGTTGAAATTTTTGCATTTATGTTCATCAGAAATATTGGCCTGAAGTTTTCTTTTATTGTTGTTGTGTCTCTGCCAGGTTTTGGTATCAGGATGACAGTGGCCTCACAGAACAAGGTGGAAAGCAGTCCCTCCTTCTCAATTTCTTGGAATAGTTTCAGTAGGATCAGCACTAGGCTTTTTGTGGTTGGTAGACTTATTTTATTACTGATTCAATTTCAGAACTCATTATTGGTCTGTTCAGGGATTCAATTTCTGCCTCGTTCAGTATTGGGATATTGTATTGTCTAGAAATTTATCAATTTCTTGTAGGTTTTCTAGTTTGTGCACATAGAAGTGTTCATCTTAGTTTCTGAGTGTTTTTTTATTTCTGAGGTCAATGTTAAGGGCTCCTTTGTCATTTCTAATTGTGTGTATTTAGATCTTCTCTCTTTTTTTCTTCATTAGTCTATCTTTTAAATTTTTTTCAAAGAAACAACTCCTGGATTCAGTGACCTTTTGTATTTTTTTGTGCCTCAATTTCCTTCAGTTCAGCTCTCATTTTGGATATTTCTCGTCTTTTGCTGACTTTGTGGTTGGTTTGCTCTTGCTTCTTAGTTCCTCTCATTGTGATATTAGGTTTTTAATTTGAGATCTAACTTTTTGATGTGGGCATTTAGTACTATAAACTTCCCTCTTATCACGGCCTTAGCTGTGTCTCAGAGATTCTTGTATGTTGTATCTTTGTTCTGATTAGTTTCAATGATCTTGATTTCTGCCTTAATTTCATTATTTATCTAAAAGTCATTCAGGAGCAGATTGTTTAATTTCCATGTAATTGTATGGTTTTGAGTGATTTTCTTAGTGTTGATTTGTAATTTTATTATATTGTGGCCCAAGAGTGTTGTTGGTATGATTTTGGGGTTTTTTTTTTTTTAATTTGCTGAAAATTGTTTTATGTTAAATTGTATGGTCAATATTAGAGTATGTGCAATGTGGTAATGGGAAGAATGTATATTCTGTTGTTTTTAGGTGGAGAGTTCTGTGGATGTTTATTAGGTCTATTTGGTCAAGTGTTGAGTTTAGGTCCTGCATATCTTTGTTAATTTTCTGCTTAGATGATCTTTCTAATAGTGTCAGTGGGATGTTGAAATGTCCCACTATTAATGTGTGGGAATCTAAGTCTCTTTAAAAGTCTCTAAGAACTTGATTTATTTATCTGGGTGCTCCTGTGTTGGGTGCATATATATTTTGGATAGTTAGATCTTCTTGTTGAATTGATCCCTTTGCCAATATGTAATGCCCTTCTTTGTCTTTTTTGATGTTTGCTGGTTTAAAGTCTGTTTTGTCTGAAATTAGGATAGCAATCTCTGCTTTTTTCTGATTTGCTTGGTAGATTTCCCCCATCCATTTATTTTGAGCCTATAGGTGTCATTACACGTGAGTTGGGTCTCCTGAAGACAGCGTACCATTAGGTCTTGGTTCTTTATCCAGCTTGCCACTCTGTGCCTTTTAAATGGGACATGTAGCCCATTTACATTCAAGGTTAGTGATGATATGTGTGGATTTGATCCTGTCATTGTGTCATTAGCTCATTAGCTGGTTATTATACAGACTTGTTTGTGTGGTTGGTTTATACTTTCACTGGCCTGTGTACTTAAGTGTGTGTGTGTGGTTATTTTTTTTTTTTTTTTGAGATGGAGTTTTGTTCTTGTTGACCAGGCTGGAGGGAAATGGTGCGATCTCTGCTCACCTCCCGGGTTCAAGCAATTCTCCTGCCTCAGCCCCCTGAGTATCTGGGATTATAGGCGCCAGCCACCACACCCAGCTAATTTTTGTCTTTTTAGTAGAGATGGGGTTTCTCCATGTTGGTCAGGCTGGTCTTGAATTCCCGACCTCAGATGATCCACCTGCCTCAGCCTCCCAAAGTGCCAGGATTACAGGCATGAGCCACCATGCCGGTTTTGTGTTTTTATAGTGGCTGCTAATGGTCTTTCCATATTTAGTGCTCCTTTCAGGACTTCTTGTAAGGCAAGTCAGGTGATAATGAATTCCCTCAGCATCTGCTTGTCTTAAAAAGATCTTGTTTCTCTTTCACTTATGAAGCTTAGTTTAGCTGGATGTGAAATTTTGGGTTGGAAATTATTTTAAGAATGTTAAATATAGGCCCCCAATTTCTTATGGCTTGTATAGTTTCTTCTGAAAGGTCTGCTGTTAGCCTGATGAGGTTCCCTTTTTAGATGACCTGTCCTTTCTCTCTAGTTGCCTTTAACATTTTTTCTTTTATTTTGACTTTGGCAAATCTGTTGATTATGTGTCTTGGGGATGGCCGTCTTGTGTAGTATCTGGCAGGGGTTCTCTGCATTTTCTGAATTTGAATGTTGACCTCTGTAGCAAGGTTGGTGAAGTTTTCATGGATGATATCCTGAAATATGTTTTCTAAATTGCTTGCTTTCTCTCTGTCTCTTTCAGGGACACCAATGAGTCATAGTTTTTTTTCTCTTCACATAATCCCACATTTCTCAGAGGTTTTGTTTATCTTTTTTTCTTTATTTTTGTCTGACTGAGTTATTTCAGAAAGCCAGTGTTCAAGCCCTAAGATTCCTTCCTCAGCTTGGTATATTCTGCTGTTAGTACTTGTAATTGCATTATGAAATTCTTGTAGTGTGTTTTTCAGCTCTATCAAATCAGTTTGGTTCTCTTTTTTATAATGGATGTTTTATGTATCAGCTCTTGTATTGTTTTATTGTAATCCTTAGGTTAGGTGTCTACTTTCTTCTGTATCTCAATGATGTCTATTCCTATCTATCTTCTGAATTTTATTTCTGTAATTTCAGCCATTTTAGCCCAGTTAAGAACACTTGCCAGGGAACTAGCATGGTCATTTGGAGAAAATAAGCCATTCTGGCTTTTCGAGTTGCCGGAGTTTTTGCACTGGTTCTTTGTCATCTGTGCGAGCTGGTGTTCCTTTAACTGCAGGATAATTTGAGTACAGTCAGTAGACTTCTTTTCAGGATATTTTCAGAGGGCTTTCTGCAAGGTCTTTGTAGCTGAATTCTTGTCCTTGGTTTCATACTAGGGTATAGCAAAGTATTTTTGGTGTTGAAGTTTTCATCTGTGATCCAGTAGGTGGCACGTAGGTGAAATGGCCAGTAGGTAGGCTCTTGCTCAGTCACATGGCTCCTCTGCATTTCCTCATGATTGCAGCTGTACTCCCTGTTAGTGCTCTGAAAGTGTGGGCTCTTCTCCCACTTGAGTGCTGGCTGCAGATCTCAGCTTGGCCCTCCTGGGCTGTACTCCTGACCACAGCTCTGGGATGAGCTCAGGCTTTATGTTCTCTCTCCAACCTTGAGGCAGAGGGGAAGGAACCTTAGCGGGGATTGGTGTCAGAGAGCCTTTCACTTGTCTCTTAGGGCTCCACACCAGAGATGTGGAGCCACTATCAATCAGTGCAATCAGCCTGGTATGGGATGGCTGCACTGTGGACCCAAGCTGGGTCAGGGGTTCTTGTTAATACATGATGGGGCATGTGGATCACAAGGGAGAGACTGGCCTCTTTTCCTTACAGCACCTGTAGCTTGTTGGAGGTATGGTTAAAGCACTCAGGGTCTTTGCCCCTTCTCAGTCCCAAGGCATCAAGGAAAGTACTGCTATAGCAGCAGTGGAAGAAGGGCTTTCAGTTGACTCTGGGAGCTCCACCTCAGAGAAATGTGGAGCCATTGCTACTGGGAATGTTCAATAGCAATGGCTCCTGAATGGTGGCCTGAGCTGGGGACTTTGCTTGTTGAGGAGCAAAGTGTCAAGGGCTCACAGGGAGGAGAGACTTAGCTCCTCTCATAAGGTGACTATGGCATGCTAGGAGTGCCATATGTGAAGTCCATAGGCTCTTTGTATCTTCCCCAGCCCAGTGGCAACAGGGACACAATCGCTGCTGTGATTGTGGCAGAGGAGCTGTTTGTTGGCTCTGGGAACCCCTCCCCAGGAAAACTCAGAGCCACTATTGGTGGGTGTGCTCAATCATGGGTGGGGTGGCAGATCTGTGGTCATGAGCTGGGGGCCCTGCCTGGTGAAGGGTGGATGGGGGTACTCACAGGGAAGAGATACTGGATTCTTCTCCATATGGTGGCTGCAGTGTGCTGGAGGTGCCAATGTAGTGACTAGGCCCTTTCTCCTTCCCCAGCCTGAGGGCAGTTAGGGTGGTACCACTGCAGCTCCAATGGTGAGGGCTTGTGGATTGTATCTGGGATTTCCTCCTCAGAGAACTGCATAGCCATCTTCAACTGATGTGTTCAAGTGGGGGTAGGGTAGTTTTGCTGGAGTCCTAGGTCAGAAGGCCCCACCCAGTAAGGAGAAGTGGATTAGGGACCTGTGTAGAAAATGGTCTGGCCACTTTTTCTGTGGGATGGCTGCATTGTTCTGGGAATCCACCTGCCCTTAGTCATCATGCACCCTCCAGAGCCTGAAGGCAACAATGACAGAGATTGTGAGACAGCAAAAATGGTGGCTTGCCTTTCCCTGTGAGAGCTCAGTCCCAGGGAAGTGCAGGGCTGCTACCAGCTGGAAAGCCCTGTCAGGGGTGGCTGGAGTTTTGGGTTGGGAGGTCCCACCCAGTGATGAGAAGCACTTAAAAAACAGCCTGGCCACTTTTCTGGGGGGTGGTTGTGTTGCTCTGGGAATCTGCATCTGTTCCTCGTCACCATGCACCCTTCAGAACCTGAAGGCAATAGCAATGAGGGCTGAATGACAGCAAAAAATGGAAGTTTGCCTTTTCCTGTTGGAGCTCCATCTCAGGGACATGCAGAGCTGCTACTGGCCTGAGAACCCTAGTTGGGAGTGGTTGGAGTCCCAGGTTAGTGGGCTTTATTCTGTAAGGTGCAGTAGGGGTGAGGCCTGCAGTTCATTGCTGATCATGGATTTGGCCTCTTTCTTGGGAATGTGTGAGGGAGCCTGACCTCCACTCTTGATGGAGTTGCAGCCACTAATGCTGGGATGCCCAGGGGTCCAAGGCTCCCATGACTCTGCATGTGGCTTAGTGGTGGCCCTGCCCAGACTTTATATAGTTCTGTGAGACAGTCTGAAGGTACCAGTGGGATGGGCTCACAAGGGGATCTACTGAGCCCAGGGTTGCAAAGGTCCACAGAAGTATGGGTCCCTGAGGACTCTCACTCACTCAACACTTCTCCACAGTAGGGAAGCCTGCCCTGGCTTTGTGCCACTCCCAGGTGGGTAGTCAGCCTGTCTCACTCCTCTCCATTCTCTATGAGACAAGTTCTTTTCTTGATGAATCCCAGTATTCTACCTGGATGTTTCAGTTGAAGATCTAGTGTTTATGTGCCAGTTTTTATTCTCTCTGTGGGAGCGGTGCACACTAGCTGCTTCTAGTCAGCCATGTTGGCCCTAGCTTTTTCTCGTTTCTTCTTGGTTAAACTAGCTAGTGGTCTATAAATTTCTCTTTTATTTTTAATCTTTTTAAAGAAACAGCTTTTCATTTTGTTGATCCTTTGTATCATTTTTTTGGTCTCAATCTCATTTAGCTCTGTGCTGATCTTTATTTCTTGTCTTATGCTAGCTTTGGGTTTGGTTTGTTCTTGTTTATCTTGTTCCTAGAGGCATGACAATAGGTTTTTAATTTTAGATCTTTCTGTCTTTTTGATGTAGTCATTTAATACTGTGGCCTTTCCTCTTAGCACTGCTTTTGCTGTATCTCAGACATTTTGGTAAGTGTGTCTCTAGTTTCATTCATTTCTAATTTTTTTTTATTTCTGACTTGATTTTGTTGTTTACTCAAAAGTCATTCAGGAACAATTTGTTTAGTTTTCATGTACTTGTGTAGTTTTTAGAGCTTCTGTTGGTATTAATTTTTAATTTTATTCCACTTTTGTCTAAGAAGATAATCAATATGATTTTGATTTTTTTGAATTTATTGAGATTTTCTTTATAGCCAAGCATGTGGTCAGTTTTAGAGAATATTCCATGTGCAGATAAAAAATATATATATTCTACAGTTGTTAGGTACAATATTCTATAAATGTCTATTAGATCCATTTGGTCTATAGTATAGTTTATGTCCAGAATTTCTTTGTTGACTTTCTGCCTTAATGGCCTATTACTGTAATTGGGGTGCAGAAGTTCCCCACTATTATTGTATTGCTTTCAATCTCTTTTCTTAGATCTAGTAGTATTTGTTTTATGAATCTGGGTTTTGGGTGTGTATATATTTAGGATAGTTAAATCTTCATGTACTGAACCCTTTATCATTGTATACTGTTCTTCATCTTTTTGTCTTTGTTTTTTTACTGTTATTGGCTTAGAGTTTGTTTTATCTCATATAAGAATGGCCACTTCTGCTTACTTTTATTTTCAATTTGTGTGATATGTCTTTTTCGATTCTTTTACTTTGAATTAGGTGTCTTTAGCCATTAGATGGGTCTCTTGTAGCAGAAGATTTTCTTCTTTTAAAAATCCTATCCATAGGATTTGCCAGTCCATATATTTTAAGTGGGGCATTTAGACCATTTATGTTCAAGGTTAATATTGATATTTGAGGGTGTTTTTCCTGTCATTATGTTGTTAGCTAGTTGCCTCAGAGTCTGAATTGCATAATTGTTTTATAGAATCTGTGAACTTTCCCACTTTTTTTTTTTTTTTTAGATTAAGTGTCACTCTGTCACCCAGGCTAGAGTGCAATGGTGCAATCTCAGCTCACTGCAACCTCCACCTCCTGGGTTCAAGCAATTCTCCTGCCTTAGCCTCCCAAGTAGCTGGGATTACAGCCAACTGGCACCACGCCCAGCTAATTTTTGCATTTTTAGTAGAGACAGGGTTTCACCATCTTGGTCAGGCTGGTCTCGAACTCCTGACCTCAGGTGATCCACCTGCCTTGGCCTCCCAAAGTGCTGGTATTACAGGTGTGAGCCACCATGCCCAGCCCACTTTCCCACTTTTTTCTACTCTGACTGACAGCATGTTCTCCTGAATGATACTCTGATTTCAAGGACATTAACTTATAATTTATTTATATAAGGCCAATTAAAGGTTATGGCTGTTCTCAAAAATTAGGGACGAGCACTGTTCCATAAATGGGAAAAAAATGTTAATCCCATTAAAATGGGATCTCAATGATTGAAACAAGTAAGGCTGAAAATCAGAATGATTAATTATGAGAAAACAAAACAGAAGAATCTGAGTTTTCTACTTATGTGTACTTTTATGATGGTAAGTGTTGTCTTTTCATTTCCATGTTTAGAACACCTTTGAGCATTTCTTGTAGGTCCAGTCTACTGGTGGTGAATTTCCTTAGTGTTTGCTTATCTGGGATACATATTAACACATTTTAAACAACAGCAAGTTCAGCAAACAAGGGATGTAACTTCAAACCTAAATAAACTCTTTGCCTGTATGCAAACCAGACATTAAATTTAGACTCTGACTCTTGGTATCTAGAAAGAATAGTCTTAAACCCCTAATTCCATAGCCTGGGGAAGTCTAAGCCTCCCAAGATTTCCATGGGCCTCCTAGTTTCTGGGCTCCTAAATTCTCATTTTTTAAAATCCATTGACCCAGATGTGAAATTCAACAGCCCCAAAGAATAAGCTCATAAAAAGAATTGGCTTCCCCTTGAGTTTTGTCAGTGGGGTGGTGGGACACCAGTGGAAAGAGGGAAGGGTGTGTGTGTTTCATGTTCTAAGCCCCCAGCTTCCTCTCTGTGGTCACCATGGGCTGACCATGTCCCAGACTGAAGGTCATAGCTTCCAAAAGATGGTCTTCATTGCACAGTTCACTGATAACCACCACCTTCTCTGCAACTTTGTATCAGGATAGTAATATTTCCACAGGAATTAGCCCTGGAAGTGTTTTGTTGCTTCCTTGCACCTTCCTCATAGATTTGTTAAATTCTCCAAGTTTCAACTTGTAAGTGCCATCTATTTTTTGCTGCAGCCATTATTAGAGTATCTGGATATGAATTTTGCTTCTATTACTTAGAGTTTAACCTTAAGCAAGTACTTAAACTGCCTGGTTTCAGTGACATCATCTATAAAATGGAGGTTTATTGTAAGAGTTTAAGTTTGCTATTAAAGTTAGATGAGATTAGATAGGTAGATAGATCAGTATAGTACAAAGAATATAATAAATAGTGAATTGAAACAATAACTATTGTAATTGTTACATTTTTTATTACAGTTGCTCCTTTCTCATTGTTTCCAATTAAATCTGAGTAACAACTAACCTTGTCTGGGCAATAATCTGAAGTTTCAACTTAAGATGGCTGAAATGTCACTTTCTTTCAGATTTAAATAGCTTCATAAAGTTTACTTGAGGCCACCATCTTATAATAAAAGTTAAGCATTGATTATGAAAAGAATGACATAGAATACCCTCTCACTGAGAGATATATCTTTGGCCTACCTCCCATAAATGTGTCATGCTTGTTTATCACTTTCGACATGAGAGATCTTTGCTATTTGTGAAGGCAGGTGTTGTTACAGTTTTATAGAGGAGAAGTTAAAGTGAAGATTTACACTGAGCATCCCACATGAAACAATTTTTAAGCCTTTATGAGACATTTCTCTTCCTTAAAGTCTTTTCTGGGCCATTTCTACACTGGATTTCTTTGCTTGTTAGTTTTCTTTCTCTGGACTACTCCTTTTACAGAATCCAGACTTGATATTTACTCTTTTTATTTTCTGCTCAGATTATCCTCATTACCCAGACTTTCTAATTCCATTTCTCCTCCCCTTTATATTTATGGGTCCTGCTCCTAAACTTACAAACACAAACCCATCTCCATACAATGAAGGTCATCCAGCACCCTTAGACAATAGGCAGAATTTCATGTAGCAGACCATTTCTTTTTCTGATATACATTCCTTTTCCTGCCACCCATAGACTTTAATCACTTTTCACAGCAGCCCCTTCCCTGTAACGGATCATTGCACATGGCAAGTAGTGGAGTTAGTGTAGCTTCAGGCATGCTTTCTCCTCTGTTTAGCATTTGAGATAATCTTGGGCAGCTACAGTGGCTGGTGAAGATCAAAGGTATTTTGCCTGCCCGAGGTCAAGATCACTCTTGCTTTGCAAGCCTGTGAGTCTGAAAGTTACGTCAGCAGATACACTACTTTCTCTCCAAAAAAGTTTTGGCAAAAAACACTAAGTGAAAGTAAAATATTTCTGAGGCAGCTCCTAAGTCATATAAATTTGTTTCTCTGTACCCTTTTCCTGAAATATTTTGTATGTTATAAACTTGAGGTTTCTGATGCATCTTCACTGCATGTGAGGCACTTTGGTGGTAACTTTTTGGACAGAGAAACTAAAAAAGCCATCCTGTAATGAATTCTTTACCTAACGCCCCACTTTAACACACTCTGCCTGTATCCAGAGGTTGTATAAATGAGCTAGACTATATTATTCAGAGATTTAAAGTTAAAAATTAATACCTTCTGGTCAGTAGCTTTCTGGAATTTTTACCACAGATAAATATACCTGTTGCAGAAGAAAGAAAGGGGCAAATAGCAAAATTATCAGAGTATTTCAGTGCCACAGTGTGTTTGAGAAAGAAGATTAGGGAGTGCTAAAATGATTCAAATCATCTTAACCTGCTGCTGTTTTTCACACCTTGCACCTTTAAGTTGCAAGTAAAAAATTCTAAACAAATTAGCTTAGGTGAAAAAGGAGAATTTATTGAATGGACATATACACATGTATCATAGAGTTCAAAGGCAAGAAAAAATTGAGTCTTCCTAAATGCTAGAACAAGGGCCTAGATAATAGAGGCAGCCAACATCCCACCATTTCTTTGTCTCTTATTTTTACTTCTGTCTGCACATCTACTTTCTTTCCCTGTACCTGCTTACAGGCTTTCTCTATTTCTCCTAGCATGTGATAGGTTGGTGCTATCCAAAAAATTTCTATAGTGAGGGAAAAATTTGCTCTATTCCACATTTGCTCTGTTCAGTATGGTAGGTCACTAGCCACATATGTCTATTGAGCACTTGAAATATGGGTGGGGTAACTAAGGTTCAAAAATTTTAATTAATTTAAACAACTTCAAAATGTGACATGTGTCTAGTGACAACCATATTAGACAATAAAGTTATAATGTATGACTCTCCAATGGTATCAGAGTTTGCATACCTGAATCCCAGTTTCAAGTTCTCAAGATAGAAACATCGATTGAACTAGCTTGTTTCAGGTACCACCCAGGTTCAACCAGCTTTGTCAAAGTAATATGTGTGTATAGTACAAACATGACAGCCAGGGTCAACCCTTATGTATGGAGAAAGGGATACAATACTCAGAAAAGTGATTATGTTCTGGATAGTCACTCCAAAAGATCTCTGCTCCTCATAGTAACTTCCTACCCTGATTAATTTTACTGATTAATTTTCATATCATCTTCACTTACTATAGGCAGAAGAGATTTAGGATTCTTGTTCATGCAATAATAGGAATTACACTTTCCCTGATATCAGGGAGATATGTCAATAATACACATCTTGCCATTAAATGGCAAAGATACAACAACTTAGGAATGATTTAGAAATCAGAAATCAATATCTGGAGGCATTTAGCCCCATTTCAGCTTCCTTTTTTACAGAGAACTTAATTTGAGAGAGCAATAGGAAATTGGATTAGGACCCTCAGAATATGGAAATATTATTCATATATATATATATATACACATATATATACACATATATATACATTTTTTTGTTGTCAAAAGATAACTCTAGTTTTTAAACAATGGAAGCAGTGGAAGAGTCCACATTAACTGGGCAATAGTTGACCCTGGGATGGAGCCCTCTGTCCCAGGGTTAAGCAACCTTTCTAGTGTGGGTAGATGGGGAGTGTCAAGTGTAATCTGAGGCCAAAGCTTTCTGGGAAGCGTGCCCCTGATGTAGGCTATCTGAGTGCTCTGACCCTGTCCATCTGCCTACCTCATCTGTCCTGACCTATGAGGCCTGTAGCTCATTAAGATCTTGGCTATTGACATCTGACTTGCTCTAGCCTCAAGCTTTGCTTTCTGGCTTTCCACTCTGCATGCTCCTTGATCTCAATTTTTAAATCAGCTTCCCAATCTCTACCTTGCCATGATCATATCAGCAATGGTTCCTGATTACTCAGCTTTTCTGTCTTAATGATCTTCCCTGAGGGCTCCGGCTAATGAGTCCTAGTGCCTGGCACGATGGATGAGCCTTTTAGCAAATACTTTCAGATAAACATTTTTCCTTCTTTTCTGCTAACAAGTACATATGATGCACTGATACCTCAAATAATGACAAATGCATTCTAATGAGACTTCTTAAATATTGTCAGAAACTTATAAACTAGATTGGAATAACAGCATAGTATTAGGACTTGCATTCCTACTATAAAGAAAAATTATCTAAAACCTGTAAATAAGGTCCAGAGGATAGCTGCATTATCTTTTAGTGTATATTTTAGGCACACCTTTAAATTATTTGATTTTGTAGGATGATGTACCACTGTTTGACTTTGCCATTTACTGTTGATTAGTGCGCATACACTGTGGAGTTATGTCTTTACTAGTAGTTTTTGTTCAATAGAGGTGTGAATAGTTTCTGTGTGGTAAAAAAGATAAGCAATAGTTTATTGCCTGGTAGGACACTAAGTAGTTTTGTGTTTAAACTGACAATTATCTTAGTCTAATATTATTATTTTTAAAATTGCCTGTAAATAGTTTCTCAAAATGTTTTGTTTGAAATAACTTTATATCTACTGGTTCCCTCATTAATAAATGAGTTGAATACATTTTGAACATGTTCATTGTATATTTGTATGGGTCACGTTAAGTTATGACAATTATATTTTGCCACTGCAGATGAAATAAAAAGGTTAACAATAGTAAACTAGTATTAGCAACAAAATCAAACATGAGTCTTCAGGAGTGGGAAGGTGTCGCATTGAAGATAGTGAGGTTGAAAGGAGTGAGAGAGTGGAAATTGGCACTCAGTCAAGGACAAACATGCCAGAAAGAGGACATTTACACAGAACATGGAGCTCCAATTGACATATGAGGGTTATCCTGGGCTCATTCTTCCCCTCACTTTATCACCAAGAAGCCATGGAAATAACTCTTTTGGGGATTGTGGCTACTCATCTTCAGCCAAGGAAGAGTCAGTAGAGCAATGTCCCTCCTGCATAAGTCTAGGGTGCTGAAAGAAGGGCTAGGAGACCATCAATTATGATGCTATTCAGATTTATGTTCCTAAGAGACTCTGCACAGGTACCTCTGAAGACTAGTCTAAGGACTTTGAATGTTAGCTACGGCTAGAAGTTTCTGAGGGTCTCTGGAACACTTAGGGAAAGCCCCCTCTTCTTGGGTCTGCCCTTCAGAACTGTGGAAGGCAAGAGCCTCAGATAAGCAGCAGCTTGGAAATACCAGAAGCCCTCCCAGGAATCTGCGGAAAGGACCAGCCTACGAAGACCTTATTCTTTGCAGACCTCTGCTTCCATTTTTCACCTCCAATTAATTTGTACATTGATTGATAAGGGGGTCAATCCATGGTCTAGTGAGTGTCTATCCACATGGAGTGTAGAAATTATTGGCCTGTTGTTATACCCCTCAGTGAGGAAATCAATTTCCCTCCCAGAAATCTAGTTGGATGAGTCTCAGCAAGTTACAACAAGGATCTGCCTTACTCCCAAACTAACTGAAAACTCAACCATCAGATTCTTGGCAGAGAAAGGATGGAGGTAAACGTGACAATGAACTGAGAAGCTTCAGGCTCCACTGGTAAAGCAAGTGGGAGAAAAAGGCAAGGGAAGCACTTCTGCAGCCTCCACCCAGATTTAAAATTTATTTTTGTATCTTTTGAATAGGTTGCTCAAGTCTTTTGGTAAAATGACAAAATGAGGTTTTCAAATCTTCCCTTCACATCTCACAGGTATGAATGGTACTACATTTACCATTTTAAAAAGTCACAGTTGAGCTTCCAGCCTGTGTGTGTGTGTGTGTGTGTGTGTGTGTGTGTGTGTGTGTGTGTGTGTGTGTCTGTATTTTCCTTTCATTAATGGGTTCTTTCCAAATCAGGAAATCAACAAGAGACAAAATTTATAGCTAGACTAAGTTAAAGAATGCTGTTCTGAGCACTAGATTTTCTTTTCTGCTTTTAAAAATCCTCATTTGTCTTCACATTTTCTTTTCCAAACCCCTCCTCATCCTATTCCATGTGGCTGGAGGCTTAATATGCTAACACTTAGGAGAACAGAAGCCTTTCTCCAGAGAGAGCTACAGAGCTGTTCTGTGTAACTGCCAGAACCGCCAACCTGAGCCTCCCAACACAGACCAGCCTGGCCCTGCCAGGATGCAATCTGTCTCCAGTCCCACAGCAGAAGAGAGGCCCAGGGGCACCTTGGACTGGCTTTCTTCCTCCAGCATTGGAGGATGGCTTCAAAGATTGAGCAAAGCCTCTGGAAAGTTTTTTTTTTTTAAAAAAAGGTTATCTATTGAGGTGACCAATTGAAAATGATACCGGCTAGGAATATATGACTTATTTTTTCTCAGCCATTTCTCTATTCACACCAGGCCCTCTTCTCACCCAGTTACAATCAAAGAAGGGATTTTTAAAAAATTTGTTGTTTCTTGTATTCCTTCTAGTAATATGTCATGAGATGATTAAGAAAAAACTCTAATCTTACCATTATACAAGTTAATTTAATTTAATTTTTATTCATTTCCTGGAATTGTGAAAGGCCACAGAGGTAAAGAAGAGGATATTATCTCACACTTCAAGAACTTTCTTTTTTCTCATTGTTCTTTTTAATTCAAAAATAAAATGAGATGAATTTTACCAATAAACTTGGCAAATATTATTTTAATATGATCATACCTACTAGTATAAGAAGGAGGTAAGGAAATGGATGTCTTAAACACTGCTCATAGTGAATATAAATTGCATAAATTTTTGGAGAACAATTAAAAATATGATTTACAGATGAAATGACATGACATCAGGGGTTTGCTTTAAAACTACCTAGTAAGATGTGAGTGGAGAGAAATAGGGTAGGAAGAATAAAAGAAGATTGTTCATATATTAATAACTGTTGAAGTGAAAATGCATTAAACAATTTTATGTAATTTGTATATGTTTTTACAATTCCATAATGAACATTTAAAAGGAAAAAAATACACAACGCACAACCTTTCATTCATTTGTTTATTCATTAAATGTGTTTCCCAGGTGCCTGCGATGGTGCTAGGCACAGTTTTAAGTACTGAGGATATAGTAGGGAACAAACACACTCTTGATCTCAACGAGCTTAATTCTAGGGACAAGAAAAAGGCTTTAAGGGCATTAAAAATGTACATAAAATATATCAAGCGGTGATCACTGCTATAAAAACA
Source organism: Hylobates moloch (assembly GCF_009828535.3). Classification (NCBI taxonomy): domain Eukaryota; kingdom Metazoa; phylum Chordata; class Mammalia; order Primates; family Hylobatidae; genus Hylobates; species Hylobates moloch. The sequence goes on from NW_026652279.1 coordinate 140,986,000, forward strand.
GGAACAGATGAAGGGAATGGCAGGTGCAGTTAGTTTTGTGCTTTTCAAGAAAAGCCTCTGTGATAGCATGATATTTAAGCAGAGACTTAAAGAAATTTAGAAAGTAATCTCTGAATACTGTGTGGAGAACATTCTATAAACATTCCAGGAAGAGGGAACAATAAATGCAAAGGTGTGCTTGGTGTGTTTAAGTGCTAGCAAGGACAATCTGTGAGGAGGAGAGTGATGTGAGATAAGAATAGAGAGATATCAAGGGCAAGATTTTTGGAGACCTTGCAGGTCATTGGAAAGACTTTGGCATTATTCTGAATGAGATGAGAATCCACTGGGGTTTTGAACAGATGGATAACATAGTCTGGTTGCTCTAAAAAGAGTCTGTTGGAGGATCAGACAAGCAAATGTAAAAATCAGGAGATCAGTTCAGAAGTCTTTCTCTTATCTAGGTGAGAAATGACAGTAGAGAGTTGATGAGAAGCCATTGGATTTCTGTCCATCTTGATGTCAGTCATTAGGATCTCCTGAGAGATTGGACATGTGATAAAGGAGAAAGAGAGATGGCTCCTGAGTTTTTGACCTAAGATACAAGACAAATGAAGTTTCCATTTACACATTTACAGGTAAAAACAATTGAAGTGTTAGTTCTACATTTGTGAAAGTAGGGATAATTCTGGTTGAGATATTGAGTAAGCAGTTGGGTATATGAGTCTGGAGTTTAGGGAAGAGGTACTAACTGGATGTATACATTTGGAAGTAGTTGGTAGAGAGATGATAGTTAAATCCATGGAAAGAAAGGAAACCACCAAGAATAAGTATAAATAGAGAAGACAAGAGGTCTGAAGACTGGGGCACCTACCACTGCAATGTTAGAGGTTAGGAAGGTTAGGAAGAACCAGCAAAGGACAGTGGAGAGCTACAGATGATGTTCTAGCAGTGAAGGGACCAAAAGGTGTTTCAGGAAGGAAAGGCCAAATACTGCTGATAGCTCAAGAAAGGTGAGGACTGAAGTCAGCACTTCGGATTTAGCAATACGGGGTGCATTGCTGTTTTGTGATTATGATAGGACAGAAGCATGATGGAAGTTTTTCAAGACAGAAAAAGAAGAGAGAAAATGACAGTAAGTAATGAAAACTCATTTGGGGATTTGAAGAGATTTGCTGTAAAGTGGCTGGCTCCATCAGTGGCATGGCCATGAACTGATGGCACACTCAAATTAGGTAATTTGGAATTTTAATAAATGGACTATGTACAAAGGTTTGAACAGAGTAGAGAAGCCACAAAGGATGGTGCACTACCCTGGTGCCACCTAACATTGGGCTCTGTTGTTACCCTAGCCCAGATGAGTGAGGGAGGGAGCCATGGCTGGAACCTGGAGACAGAAGGGAGGGGAGCCTAGTGGACAGAACTTCCTGGCAGGACCTGTGATGCTTAGTAGAGGAATCAACCAGCCCATGCATGGCAAAGCTCCAGGGGAGTAGAGTCAGCACCCCAACTTCACTGTCCTCTCTCCATCCTCCAATCTTTGCATCATGCCTTGGTGGCTAAACCCAAACAAAAGCAAGAGGGCCAGGGAGTTTGTTAATGAAGTTCATGCAGATCCACCTTCTGAGACACAGAAGCAGCACAAGAAGTGGGTCTGAAGAGTTAAATGGAAGATACTCAGCACAAAGAAGACCAGAAATGGACCAGTGAGTGGAGGAAAGATATAGAGTTGAGAGAGCAAGAATTGATGGTAGCAGAAATTCCACTACAGAACATTTCTTCTAAGGATATAATAATTGATATATAAACGTTTTAGCTATAAATTGACATCTCAAGATAGCTAATAATAGCATAAAGTAGAAAATTTATGAAAATTTATTGACACAATGAAATATTATCTAGCAATTAAGAGCAATTGTAGAAAAATATAGAATAACAAAAACAATCATGATAAATTATTAGTTGGGCTGGGCACGGTGGCTCATGCCTGTAATCCCAGCTTTTAGGGAGGCAGAGGTGGGAGGATAGCTGGAGCCCGGAGTTCAAGACCTGCCTGGACAATATAGTGAGACCCCATTCTCCACAAAAAGGAAAAAAAATCATTAATTGAAATAGATGTATAAATTCATAAATGCATTACATATATTTTGATTCTAATTTCTAAAAAGGAAATATATCTGTTTACTTAGAAACAAAACTGGAAGTATTTGTACAACATGTTAAATGTTGAATAATTTTATGGTTTTGTTTTTTTGGCTCACGCTCTTTATGGCATAGACTGCATGATGGTCACTTCCCTTCAGTATGAATGCATCCCAACATCCACACCACCACGTAGTTCATGTGTATTTTAAGTTGGCCTTCTCATGCTGCTGCTCTTAATTCTACAGATGCATCACATTATTTGAAGTTGAGCTCCAAGGCATCTACATGGGGCCTTAATCACAAGTTCTGCTTTGACTCTTTCTATTTCTTACAATAAAAGTCATGTGTTATATGTCTGGCTGCCACATATCTTTCCCATGAGGACCAAACTGGAGGAAGCACCAAGCCAGGTCTGGGGAATGGGAAGCACACCTGAGTCCCATTATTAGTGATGCTAGGATAGTAATAGATAGTAACTGCTGGTCAAAGGCAGAGCTTAGAGAATCAAGCACCAAACAAAATATTGCCATGTTGTAGCTTCATTTGTGGGCCCTCTGTATAGGTGGTTGATGTAAAGGTAAATGGTGATTGTGATAAAACCATTTCAATTATCAATTTAATAAATAGAAGTGTGTATTGAACCTGATTCTGTGCTGAATGCTAGGTTGGGAATTATGGGAGAAACATAGGAAATAGTCTTTGCACTCAAATAACTTATTATTTAGCTGGAGATAAAATTAATATACAAACAAATGAGAATGATAAGTAGGATATAATTAAATATGTAAAATTGTTTCTTACAGGACATAAATTTTATGCATTTTGGAGGAAATAAGGGTGGGATTAATCAGGGACGTGCTGTTAAAATGTTGAGCTGAACTTGGAAGGAGGAGTAGGGCTGGAAGAGAATCAGGACAAAATTTTGTGAGGGAACTAGACAGCCATGGGCCTGTTAGGGCTAGATTAAAAAATTCAAGGAGCAAGCGAGGGCAGAATGATGACAGACAAAAACTTTTTTTTTTTTTTAATAAACATGATCTTTCCCAAGTTAACATGTGTGCATCAGAATACTCCTGTCCTGGGAAAATATTACATTCTTTAGCCAACTGACTGTAACACGACAAGAGAATTAACTTTAAAAAAAATCTTTAGAGAAAACGAGCCACTTGGTAGGGAGGTGATTTAGTTTAACAGGCCACTGAACAAGTTAGGAAACATCAATTTTAGTTCCCATAACGACTGTCTTTTGTTACCAAGTCTGTTAACCACCTTGACCTTGCATCAGATGAGACAATTATTTATTGACTGCTTCCTCTATGCTAGGCCTCTTATATACATGATATTATTTAACTCTTATAACAACCTTAAGAGTAGGATGTTTTTAAACTCTCCATTATACAAATGAGGAAACTGAGATTCAGAGAAGACAAGAGAAACTTACCCAAGTTCACACAGCTAGAAGTGGTAGAGTTGTGATTAAACTGAATCCATCTGACTCCAGGACACCATAGTGTCTCAAATAGTCCTGGTTTCAGAATGTCAAAGTGTTCCACAGTCAGCAATAAAAACACATATGGGAAGGTTTACACAAATTCCACCTTTCTAACCCTTGTAGGTTTCTGTTTTTCCATCTTGTGATAGGGCATGACTGAAATCATAACATAGCTGCACACTTCACAAGAGAACTCCTTAAAAACTGAAGTATCTGTTTCCAAATAGCACTGAAATTCTAGAGGCCAATATGTTTTCTAAGAGTGAGAAGTTCTTGGCCCAGTACCCAGACACAAGAGTCTCCTGCTATGTGCTTCCATGGAAATGAGCCAGGGATGTCCACAGCTACACAGCACAGGAATGTGGCCCTTGCAGAGATAGTCAGGGAGGGTGCTTAACAAGACTAGGAAATGGCTACATTTCAGTAACCTGCAGGACTTGGAATTCACAGGAAATGATTTCTTCCCTTGTGGGAGCTAAGGCATTCAAGTAAATCTGAGCGCCTGTCAGAGAAGCAGCCGTCACTAGGCTTGCTGATTACATTTGCAGTTAAAACCCAAAATCTCCAATCCTAATAGTTCTTACTTTGAAAATTGGACCTTATAGGTATCTTTGCTAATGTCTCCCCTATAAAACAGATTTAATCTTCACTGAAAATCCTTGAAGTCACAGAGATAAGCTACCCATGCAGATGCAAAGTAGAATGTTTTCCCAAAATGTAGGTGGAATTGGACTCCAGTGTGTTAATCAATTTCTACATACCCAGATCTGCCTGGAAGGGTAGGTAATTCTTAACAACACCACCTTTTACCTCAAATTCACAGAAGGCCATTCATGTTACTTTTGGGTTTTAAACCTGGTGTCTGATTGGTTTTTCCAGTGGGGCCATGGTTTGGTTAAGAGGACTATATTCTTTAGTCAGCCAAAAAGCAAACTATTCAGCAACCCAGAAGATGTTGGTGTATTGAAAGTTCCTTGTGAAATAATGCTGGTTCTTCGGGAAGCTTATCCAGCCAGCTAGGAAAGTCATTGCAGCAGTCTTTTTCTTTCAAAGCATTTGGAATTTCAGAAATTTTTGGTGTGTGAAGGGAGAAAAAAAGCACCTGGTAGGAAAAAAATCTTTAAAAAACATACGTCTGCTCCACAAACGTGCTCCTCAGAATTGTGAAAAGGCTCCTACAAAAAAGTCAGACTAGAAATAATGATTTTAATTCAGCTCCTTTGGCGTGAGAACCCATCATCTTTTGTTCCATGACAGCAATCTCCATTAAATAATAGTAATTTAAAGATATCCCTGGCCAAATATCAGCTTCGGAGTGAAACCCTCTTTTAAGTTACTCCCTTGCCTCCCCTTAACGTTTTTGAGGTCAGATGGGCAGGCTGCACATTTAGAATTGGAGATGGGCTTTTCTTTACAGCTTCAGAACCACAGCCTTTTTTTCTGTATCAGCCTTTTCTCTCTGTATCTCCCCATTTCTTCGTCTTAAGACCTTCTCCCTTACCCTTCCCCTTTCAGATCACCCTGACTTCCATCTTTTTTCTCTGTTCTCACTTTCTGCTTTCTTTCTCTCCTTTTCCTTCTTTCTTCCTTAAGTGTCTTCTTCTCATTCTCTTTCCATCCCTTCCTTATTTCCCTCTCTCCAAAAATGAAAAATGAACACACAAATACCCTCATATCTGCTGAAATGTCCATTGTAATGGAAGAACACAAGGGTTTCCAAGGAGGCAGACTTGAGCTTCAGTTTAGTTCAGCCTGTTTTGGGTGCAACCTGAGCAGGGCAGGGCCCATTTTTAGTGTGTTCTTGCTTTTAAGCTACTGTTCTAAAATTATTTACATAGCTGTAGAATTGTGAACAATTTAGAATATTGTCATTGCTATGGTTTGGATGTTTGTCCCCCAAAACTTCATTGAAATTTGATCCTGGATGTTGGAGGTGCAGCCTAATGGGAAGTGTTTGGGTCATAGGGGCAGATCCCTCATGAATAGATCAATCCCCTCCCAGGAGCTGGGGGCATAGGGGCTAGGTGAGCTCTTGTTCTGTTCTTTCCCATGAGAGCTAATTGTTACAAAGAGTCTGGCACCCCACCTCCCTCTCTCTTGTTTCCTCTCTCACCATGTGATCTCCACACATGCCAGCTCCCCTTCACCTTTGCCATGAGTGGAAGCAGCCTGAGGGCCACATCAGATGCTCACTCTTGAATCTTCCAGTCAGCAGAACTGTGAGCTAAATAAACCTTTTTTCTTTATAAATTATCCAACCTCAGGTATTCCTTTATAGCAACACTAAATGGAGTAAGACAGTCGTGGGTCATTATCATACAATTTTAAGGGTTTAATTGGCAGAAGTCATATCTTCATAGAAAAACTAGGTACTGGATGGTTAATAACTGAAAATCAGGCAGAAAACTGTAACAATCAAGATCTCAACAAAACATTGTTGAATTCCTATTATGTTTAGGACATTTAATAAGCAAGATGGAGGATACAAGAAAACATATGCATTCTCAACCTCAAGTAGCTTGTAACTACATTTGAGATGACAAAGAACTTATACAAGAAAAAACAGCTAGAAGTGGCTCTGATATTTATTGAGCATTTACTAATTGCCAGCCACTGTGGCAAGCTATTTACATGTGTTCTCTCCTGTAATTCTTGAAATAAATATAATGAATGCCACATACCATTATGACCCACATTTTATAGATGAGGAAACTGAGGCTTAGAGATTAAGTAACTTGCTTAAAGTCTCCCAGCATATGACAAGGCTGGCAATTGAACTAGTATAAGTCAGCAAATGTTAAGTAGCAAATGAATGAGATAGAAGAATATTCATCCAGTTCAGAGCTGGAAAATCACTGTGTACTTGCTAAGTTACAAAAAGACAGCATCGCAGAACTGGAGAAGAACTCAGAGACCTGAATCTTCCCCACTCATGTCAGACTTGGAGACACTGGAAGCCAAAGGCAGGGATAATTTGCCTAAAACGGTGGAATATAAGTGGTATTTGGAGGATGAATAGAGGTTTGACAGACAGAGAATGCCAGAGAGCATTTCCAGGGAGGGAAACAGGAATTTTGGTTTCCTGAATAATATTCCAATTGTTTTTGATATTGTTTTATTTTCACTAAGAACTTTCTTCCACATCTGGTATCCAGAGAGAGGAGTTTGGGAAAGAGAAGAGCACTTTTAACTGTTACCATCTCCTGCAGTTTGAAAGTTTTCATCCCCGTGGAACTGTGGGTCAGTCAATGTGACCAATTCTTGTGTATCTGATGAAGGACTATGGGTATATAAGGGTATATCCAGGGATAGGGCAATAACACGAATGAAGTAAAGCTATGGTAGAAAAAGAAATAAAATAAAAAATACGTTAGAATACAACATAAAGCATTGAAGCAGAAAAAGTCAAACTTGCAGGAAAATCTGCCCTGGACTCTTTCTTCTGTGTTGTTCTAATAGAGCCTAGTTTTATATAGAATGTTTGCTGCAAAATGAGACACAAATAGTTCCGAGGATTAACTTTGAATTTCCTGGATTTGGTGAGCATAAATCAGGGCCTTCATGCTATTTTAACACTGTTTGAAAACAAGGTCCTTATGAATAAATGGCAAAAGTGGGTCAAGAAATGCTTTATTCATTAATAAGTAAAATCTAGAACTTGGAGTAATGCTCCCTAATTATGAAATGGGCAGCACTCTCTACTGTGTTCCGATTGGCTGACATCAGTTTGAATGCAAAGCTTTATTTCACTGCAGAGTCCTGGCATACTTTACACATTAAAATTCTAAGCTGTCTAAGTAGGTGTGAAACTAATTTTGTGTTTATTTTTTAAAACCCACCTATGATCATTTAGGACCATCCACTTCACTTTGGGAGGGCAGCACCCGGTTGTAGGTAGGCCCTGGGAGACAATAAAGGAGAGGATAATTTCTTAAATGCCTTAAACCAGAATATTTATAGCTTCCTGGAATAGTTGTAACTACTTATCCATTTTTCCAGCCACAACTTTTCTTAATAAGAAGGGCTTTGAAAAACCTGCTAAATCTGGGCATAAAAGGAAACACAAGTTTTCCTAGAGCAGTGGAATTTTTTAAAGTCACATAGTAACCTTATTGATGAAATCAGGAAGAGAGCACTTTCAGATCAGACTTAAGGGAGGTTATTTACAAAACACAGGCCTTTCTCAGCAGAGCAGGCATATTCTGAGAGGTTTCTTGCAATACGAAGATACATACTATGTCTGGTTTTAAGCAAGTCATATGGTCTTGTGGACCCTTCTTCAATGGGAAATGTTAAATAGCATTACTAGCAAGTGATTCATTCAGAACCACCAGGAAGACTATTTGCAGAGGTTGCTTGACACTTTAAAAATAGTGATAATAATAGAGTCAGATTCATTAGCAGTTACATTGGAAAAAAATATTTTTTCTGCTTGAATAGAATGTATCTTCCTTGAATTAGGCTTCTCTTGAAAGCACTTTCTTGTTTATGAATGTCTATTCTGATAAAATCTAATTTTTAAATTTTATTGGGCCATGGACAATCTAATCTAATGTACATTTTTGGAAAAGCTATATTCACACTGACCACAAAGAACAGATGCTTTGGTACCTTCCCCCATAAAGATTTTAACTGATATATTTTCTCTTAATATTTTTCCTCCTTTAAAAAATTAAGTAAAATAATTTTTAATGTTGTAAAATGTTGTGAAACAAAATCTCCCTCTCCAAACTAGTGGACTTCCATTCTAGAGGCCACCATCCTTTTATTATATCTCCTTCAGTTAGGTCCTTTGAACCGGAACTGAAAAGGAAAAGGTTGAGTTTGGTCTATGCCTTTTGGCTGCAATCTCTTCACACTGCTGAGCCTGGCCAGGGTTCTGTAGATGCATTTCATTAGTCCTGAAACTGCTGAGAAACTGGGAGGCCATCACCACGGCACAGGTTATATAAAACGTACAGATCAGAGGCATCAACTTTGAGTGCAAAAGGCATAGATCATAGCTAAATAATAAGACCAATCTTACAGTAAGCACATTATATTAAATGCAAATCCCTTTTATTTTCAAACAAATATTATGAGACATTATACAAGTTATTGCAAAGCATTAAGGAAAATGCAAAGATATATAAGATGTAAAGCTTTCCTTCAAGAATTGTTGAAGGAAAATTTTGTTTCCAGAATCGTACATAAGATGATACATGAACACCAACAACTGAACATAAATGGCTATAAAATAGCATAAGAATGGCATAAGGAAGAAACTGTAGGATTTAGGAAGATTCACTTTTAGCTAAGAAAGACAGAGTAGGGGTAACTAGTAAAGATGTAAGGATGCTGAATGTCATGAACCAAGCTAGAATGTAGACAAATATATGTGTAATAAAAAGAACATTAAAGGGTGGCTCCATTATTGAGGCCTGATCTGCCAGTTACCCTCAGAGACCCTTGGGTCAGATGTTCCATTTCTCATAACCAAAGAGGAGACATTAATTACAGTTAAATATTATTTGGTTAAAGAAGAATTAGTTGACCCTTCTAGAAATTAGATTTAGAATTCTGAAACTATATGGATGTTAATTGTTATGACTTTTCATTATCTTCAAGGAAGAACAGGGCTATTAAAAATCCCATCTGATTCTCAGGAAGTGAAGGTGAAATAAAAGGTTTTAAAACTGCATTGATTCCTGATGAATTTGTTAATATTTTTCTTTAACTATTGAGTTTTCTTTAACTAATAAGGGGTTTTATTTTGAACTTCCTAGCCAACTTTGGCCACATCAAAGAACACTTAGTTTTTACACACATTTTTAAAGTGACTCATTACTATATTATTTAAATTGTGAACTATAATGCCTTGCTTAGGGAGTAAATAGCTGTCCATGCTAAATAATTGAACATTTTCACAGAAATTATTTTGAAGACAAGCCTTAATCTAAATAGTTATTGTCATCTTCAAACTGAGGGATATACATAGCAACTAATAGTGTGGAACTTTGGAAGGTAAGTCACCTTCTCCCTTGACCTACTTCCCTTATTTTTCTACTCTAAACTGCCACAATCTGTATCCAAAATGCAGCCTGGCTTTTCTTAGCAAGCCAAGCACATTCTTGGACTTTATAAATGCATTTACTGAAGTCTTATAAAGGAATTATTAGTCAGAGACTGCTGGGAAACAAGTCAAACACATTTCCTGCCCTCATGAAAGATAAAGTCAATTAGGGTAGGCACGTATCAAACAAAAAATTACACAAATAATTATTTAATTGCAGTTCTTACAAAGGGAGAGATGTGTCCTGGGAAGCTATGAAGGCATTGAGTGTCTGCGGCTTTTCCTGAAGGCATTGAGTGTCTGCGGCTTTTCCTGGTGCATGGTGCAAGCTGTCATTGAATCTACCATTCTGGGGTCTGGAGGATGGTAGCCTTCTTCTCATAGCTCCACTGGGCGGTGCCCCAGTAGGGACTCTGTGTGGAGGTTCTGACCCCACATTTTTCTTCTGTGCTGCCCTAGCAGAGGTTCTCCATGAGGACCTTGCCCTGGCAGCAACTTCTGCCTGGGCATCCAGGCATTTCCATATATCTTCTGAAATCTTGGCAGAGGTTCCCAAACCTCAATTCTTGACTTCTGTGCACTCACAGGCTCAACACCATGTGGAAGCTGCCAGGGCTTGAGGCTTGCACCCTCTGAAGCCACCACCCATGCTCTACATTGGCCCCTTTCAGCCACAGCTGGAACAGCTGGGACACAGGGCACCAAGTCCCTAGGTTGCACACAGCATGGGGACCCTGGGCCCAGCTCATGAAACCACTTTTTCCTCCTGGGCCTCTGGGCCTGTGATGGGAGGGGCTGCCGTGAAGACCTCTGACATGCCCTGGAGACATTCTCCCCATTGTCTTGGGGATTAACATTTGGCTGCTCATTACTTATGTAAATTTCTGCAGCTGGCTTGGATTTCTCCTCAGAAAATGGGATTTTCTTTTCTATCACAGTGTCAGGCTGCAAATTTTCCGAACTTCTAAGCTCTGCTTCTCTTATAAAACTGAATGCCTTTAACAGCACCCAAGTCACCTCTTGAATGCTTTGCTGCTTAGAAATTTTTTCTGCTGGATACCCTAAATCATCTCTCTCAAGTTCAAAGTTCCACAAATCTCTAGGGCAGGGGCAAAATGCCACCAGTCTCTTTGCTAAAACATAGCAAGGGTCACCTTTGCTCATGTTCCCAACAAGTTCCTCATCTCCATCTGAGACTATCTCAGCCTGGACCTTATTGTTCATATTACTATCAGCATTTTTATCAAACCCATTTGACAAGCCTCTTAGAAGTTCCAAACTTTTCCACATTTTCCTGTCTTCTTCAGAGCCCTCAAAACTGTTCCAGCCTCTGCCTGTTACCCAGTTCCAAAGTTGCTTCCACAGTTTCGGGTACCTTTTCAGCAATGCCCCACTCAACTGGTACTTATTTACTGCATTAGTCCATTTTCACACTGCTGATAAAGACATACCTGAGACTGGGCAATTTACAAATGAAAGTGGTTTATTGGACTTACAGTTCCACATGGCTGAGGAGGCCCCACAATCATGGCATAAGGCAAGGAGGAGCAAGTCACATCTTATATAGATGGCAGCAGGCAAAGAGAGCTTATGCAGGGCAACTCCCATTTTTAAAACCATCAGATCTCAAGGTATTCACTATCACAAGAATAGCATGGGAAAGACTCGCCTCCATGATTCAATCATCTCCCACTAGGTTCCCCTCACAACACTTGGGAATTATGGGAGCTAAAGGATGAGATTTTGGTGGGAACACACAGCCAAACAATATCAGATACCAAATCTCAGCCGAGAACAGGAAAGGAGAATGAGTAGGCAAGAGAGGTGCTGGCAGAGGCCAAAGCAGGGAGGGGTCATGTGTGGGGCTAGTCCTGTAGCTCAAGACTTTGGCACCATCTGGGGATAGGAGACACGAGAGATGGTCAAAATATTTCAGTGTTTCAGGCTATAATGGGCTGAAGAGATTGGAGAAGATAAGATGAGAGAAGAGAAGAAACAAGATAAGAAAAGAGTTTCAGGAAGGGGAAGAGACAACAAGGTCAGAGAGAGCCATTTGCAATGGATCAGTGACAGGTTAAATTTCAGTGGCTGAGTGAGAGGAAGACATACAAACAATGCATTGAATGAGAAAGTAGGTGGAGACAAAAGTCAGAAGGTAACAGGGTCCATGGAAAGCTTTGTTTTTAAGATGGGAGTAACTTGAAGGGAAAGAGCCAAAGAAAAGGTGAGGGAGTGACATAGAGAGCAAAATGGGAAACAAGTCACAGGTTGATAGATTGGCCTTGAAGAGGAAAGTGGACTGCTATACTCAGAAGAATTTGCATTTTAATAGAGAATAATACTTTAATTCAGAGCAGTGTACTCTAATAAAACATACAATAGGAGACATATATGTAATTTGACATTTTCTTTTATTCACATTAAAAAAGTAAAAGGGAACAGCTGAAATTAAAAAAATTTATTGTTATGGGCACATAGTAGGTATATATACTTACGGGGTACATGAGATATTTTGATACAGGTATGCAAGGTGTAATCATCACGTCAGGGTAAATGGGTTATCCATCACCTCAAGCATTTATCATTTCTTTGTGTTACAAACATTCCAATTATTCTTTCAGTTATTTTTAAATGTACAATAAATTATTGCTGACTGTAATCACCCTGCTGTGCTATCAAATGCTAGATCTTATTCTTTCTATCTAACTATATTTTTGTATCTGTTAACCATCCGTGTACCCCACCCACTACCCTTCTTAGCCTCTGGTAACCATCATTCTAGTCTCTCTCTCCATGAGTTCAGTTTTAATTTTTAGCTCCCACAAATGAGCGAGAATATGTGAAATTTGTCTTTCTGTGCCTGCCTTATTTCACTTAACGTAATTCCTCCAGTTTCATCCATGTTGTTGCAAATGATAGTATCTCATTCTTTTTATGGCTGAATAGTACTTCATCGTGTATATGCACCATATTTTCTTTATCAGTCTGTCTTTTGCTGGACACTTAGGTTGCTACCAAATCTTGGCTATTGTGAATAGTGCTGCAGTAAACATGAGCATGCAGATATCTCTTTGATACACTGAATTCTTTTCTTCTGGGTATATATCTAGCAGTTGGATTGCTGGATCATATGGTAGTTCTATTTTTAGTTTTTTGAGGAACCTCCATACTGTTCTCCAGAGTGGCTGTACTAATTTACATTTCCACCAAAAGTGTACGAACAAGGGTTTCCTTTCTTCCATGTCCTCACCAGCATTTGTTATTACCTGTCTTTTGGATAAAAGCCATTTTAACTGAGGTGAGATAATTTATCTCATTGTAGTTTTGATATGCATTTATCTGATGATCAGTGATATTGAGCACTTTTTCATATGCCTGTTTTGACGTTTGTATGTCTTCTTTTGAGAAATGTCTATTCAGATCTTTTGTTCATTTTTAAGTCAGATTATTAGATTTTTTCCTATTAAGTTGTTTGAGCTCCTTACAGATTCTAGTTATTAATCCCTCGTCATAAGGATAGTTTGCCAGTATTTGTTCCCATACTGTGGGTTGTCTCTTCACTTTGTTGATTGTTTCCTTTTCTGTGCAGAAGCTTTTTAACTTGATGTGATCCTATTTGTCCATTTTTGTTTTGGTTGCCTGTGCTTTTGGGGTATTACTCAAGAAATCTTTGCCTAGACCAATGTCCTGGAGAGTTTCTCCAATGTTTTCTTTTAGTCATTTCATAGATTAAAGTCTTAGATTTAAGTCTTCAATCATTTTGATTTTATTTTTGTATATGGTGAGAGACAGAGGTATAGTTTCATTCATATGGCTATCCAATTCTCTCAGCACCATTTATTGAAGCGACTGCCCTTTCCCCGATGTATATTCTTGTCACCTTTGTTGAAAATGAGTTCACTGTAGATTTATCAGTTTGTTTCTGCGTTCTCCATTCTGTTCCATTGGTCTGTATGTCTGTTTTTATGCCAGTACCATGCTGTTTTGGTTACAATAGCTCTGTAGTATAATTTGAAGTTAGGTAATGTGATTCCTCCAGTTTTCTCCTTTTTGCCTAGGATGGCTTTGGCTATTCTGGGTACTTTTTTGGTTCCATATACATTTTAGGATTTTTTTTTCTATTTCTGTGAAGAATGCCATTGGTATTTTGGGGTTGCATTGAATCTGTAGATTTCTTTGGGTAGTATGGGCATTAACAATACTGATTCTTCTAATCCATGAACAAGAAATATCTTTCCATTTTTTTAGTGTCCTCTGCAATTTATTGCACCAATGTTTTATAGTTTTCATTGTAGAGATCTCTCACTTCTTTGGTTAAGTTTATTCTGAGGTATTTTATTTGTAGCTGTTATAAATTGGGATACTTTCGTGATTTCTTTCAGCTTGTTCATTGCTGGAAATACTACTGATTTCTGTATGTTGATTTTTTCTCTGCAACTTTACTAAATTTTTTTATTAATTATAGTAGGTTTTTGGTGGATCTTTAGGTTATTCCAAATATAAGATTATGCTGTCTGTAGCACAAAGGTAATTTGACTTCATTTCCAATTTGGATGGCTTTTATTTTGTTCTCTTGTCTGACTGCTCTAATGAGGACCTCCATGTACTGTGTTGAATAACAGTGGTGAAAGTGGGCCTCCTTATCACATTCCAGATCTTAAAGGAAAGGCTTTCAGTTTTTCCTAATTCAGTATGATGCTTCCTGTAGATATGTCCTATCTGGCTTTTCTTGTATTGAGGTATGCTTCTTCTGTAACCAGTTTTTTGAGGGTTTTTTTTTTTAATCATGAAGGGATGTTAAATTTTATCAAATGCCTTTTCAGCATCAATTGAAATAATCATGATTTTTGTCCATTCTGTTGATATGATGTATCATATTGATTGATTTTACTTATGTTGAACCATCCTTCCATCCCTGTGATAAATCTCACTTGGTCATGATAAATGATCTTTTTTTTTTTTTTTTGAGATGGAGTCTTGCTCTGTCACCCAGGCTGGAGAACAGTGGCATGCAATCTTGGCTCACTGCAAGCTCCGCCTCCTGGGTTCACGCCATTTTCCTGCCTCAGCCTCCCGAGTAGCTGGGACTACAGGCGCCCATCACCACGCCCAGCTAATTTTTTTGTGTTTTTAGTAGAGACTGGGTTTCACCGTGTTAGCCAGGATGGTCTCGATCTCCTGACCTCATGCTCCACACGCCTCAGCCTCCCAAAGTGCTGGGATTACAGGCATGAGCCACTGCGCCCGGCCGATAAATAATCTTTTAAATGTGTTGTTGGATTTGGTTTGCTAGTATTTTGTTGGGGACTTTTGCAGTAATGCTCATGGGGAATATTAGTTGTAGTTTTGTTTTGATTTTGGGATTTTTTTTTTTTTTGGAAGTGTCCTTGTCTAGTTTTGGTATCGGTAGTACAGCCTCATAAAATAAATTTGGAAGTATTCCCTCCTCCTCTATTTTTTGAAATAGTTTGAGTAGTATTGATATTAATTCTTTATTTGGTAAAATTCAGCAGTGAAGCCATTGGGTCCCAGGGTTTTCTTTGCTGGGAGACTTTTTATTATGGCTTCAATCTCATTACTTGTTATTGGTCTATTTAGGAGTTGGATTCTTCATGGTTCAATCTTGGTAGGTTGTATGTGTCCAGGAATTTATCAATTTCTTCTAGGTTTTTAAATCTGTTGGTATATAGTTGCTCATAGTAGTCCCTAATGATCCTTTGAATTTCTGCAGTGTCAGTTGTAATGTCTCCTTTTTCATCTCTGATTCTACGTATTTGAGTTGGCTCTCTCTTTCTGTCTAAAGGGTTGTCAATTTTATCTTTTTGAAAAATCAACTTTTCATTTTTTGTTGATCTTTTATATTCATTTCAATTTCATGTATTTCTCCTTTGATCTTCATTATTTATTTCTACTAATTTTGGGTTTCATTCTCTTTTCTAGTTCTTTAAGATACATTTTTATATTAGTTATTTGGCGTTTTTCTTCTTTTTTGATGTAGGCTCTTATTGCTTTCCTCTAGTATTGCTTTCACTGTATCCTATAGGTTTTGATATGTTGTGTTTCCATTTTCCATTTTCATTTTTTTCCAAGAAATTTTAAATTTTAAATTTTAATTTGTTTATTGACTCACTGGTTCAGGAGCATATTATTTAATTTTCATGTGTTTGTATAGTTGTTCTTGCTATTGATTTCTTGTTCTGTTTTAGTCAGAGAAGATATGTGATATGATTTTAATTTTTTGAAGTGTTTTAAGACGTGTTTTGTGGCCTAACATATGGTCCATCCTCAAGAATGATTCATGTGCTAAGGAGAAAAATATGTATTCTGCAGCCATTGGATGAAGTGTTTTGTAAATATCTATTAGATCCATTTGGTCTATTGTACAGATTAAGTCTAACGTTTCTTTGTTGATTTTATGTCTGGAAATTCTGTCCAGTGCTGAAAGTGGGGTGTTGAAATCTCCAGCTATTTTATTGGGGGCCTGTCTCTCCTTCTAGCTCCAATAATATTGCTTTATATATCTAGGTGCTGCAGTGTTGGATGTATGTGTGTGTGTGTGTGTTTGTGTGCATATATATATGTGTGTGTGTATATATATGTAACAATTATAAATATTTTTGTTGATCTTTTCATTGTTTATTTCATTTCAATTTCATACATTTCTGCTCTGACCTTTATTATTTATTTTCTTTAATATTTATGTATATATATTTATAATTGTATCCCATTGCTAAATTGACCCCTTTATTATTATATAATGACCGTCTTTGTGTCTTTTTATAGTTTATGTCTTGAAATCTATTTTATCCTATATAAGTATAGCTACTCCTGCTCTTTTTTGTTTCCATTTGTGTGGGGTATCTTTTTCCATGCCTTTATTTTCAGTCTATGTGTGTCTTTATAGGTGAAGTGTGTTTCCTGTAGGCCACAGATCATTGGATCTTGTTTTTTTTAATCCCTTCAGCCACTCTTTTGATTAGAGAGTTTAGTTCATTTACATTCAATGTTATTGATAAGTAAGGACTTACTCCTGCCATTTTGATATTTGATACTGGCATTTTTTTTATTTTGTGGTCCTTCCTTCCTTCCTTCCATCTTCCTTTTAGTGAAGGCAATTTTTCCAGGTGGTATGTCTTAATCTTTTGCTTTTTATTTTTTGTGTATTTGTTGTAGGTTTTCGGATTTGAGGTTACCATGAGGCTTACAAATAACATCTTATACCCCATTATTTCAAACTGATGACAACTTAACACTGATTGTATAAACAAGCAAAGATAAAACTAACAAAAACTGTATACTTTAATCTCATCACCCTTACTTTAACTTTCTGTTTCTATTTATATCTTGTTATATTGTCTAGGTCTTGAAAAGTTGTCATAATTACAATTTTCGATAGGTTCATCTTTTAGTCTTTCTACTGAAGATATGAGTAGTTTACACACCACAATTTCAGTGTTATAATATTCTATGTTTGTCTGTGTATTCACTATTGCCAGTGAGTTTTGTACCTTCACATGATTTCTTATTGTTTGTTAATGTTTTGTTTCAGATTGAAGAACTCCCTTTAGCATTTCTTGTAAGACGGTTCTGGTATTGATGAAATCCCTCAGCTTTTGTTTGTCTAGGAAAGTCTATTTCTTCTTCATGTTTAAGGGATATTGTTGCTGGATATACTATTCTATGATAAATTTTTTTTTCTTCCTTTAGCACTTTAAATATGTCTTGCCACTCTCTTTTGGCCTGAGAGGTTTCCACTGAGAAGTCTGCTGCCAGACATTGGCATTCCATTGTATGCTATTCGTTTTTTTTCTCTTGGTGCTTTTAGGACCCTTTATCTTTGAACTTTGGGAGTTTGATTATTCAGTGTCTTGATAGTATTATTTGGGTTAAATCTGCTTTGTATTCTACAATCATCTTGTACTTTAGTATTGATATCTTTCTCTCATTTTGGAAAGTTATCTGTTATTCAATCAAATAAAATTTTTACCCCAGTCTGTCTCTCTTCCTCCTCTTTAAGGCCAATAACTCTTAGATTTGCACTTTTGAGGCTATTTTCTAGACCTTGTAGGTATGCTTCATTCCTTTTTATTCTTTTTTCTTTTATTTCCTCTGACCACGTATTTTCAAATAGCTTGCTTTCAAGCTCACCAATTCTTTCTTCTGCTTGATCAGTTCTGCTGTTGAGAGACTCTGATGCATCATTTAGTATGTCAACTGAATTGCAGCTGAAATTAGTGGGTTTTGTTTTTTTTTTTTGACATAGAGTTTCACTCTCGTTGCCCAGGCTGGAGTGCAATCAATGGCACAGTTTCAGGTCACTGCAACTTCCGCCTCCCAGGTTCAAGCAATTTTCCTGCCTCAGCCTCCCAAGTAGCTGGGATTACAGGCATATGCCATCATGCCCAGATAATTTTGTATTTTTAGTACAGACAGAGTTTCGCCATGTTGGCCAGGCTAGTTCTGAACCCCTGACCTCAGGTAATCCACCCACCTCGGCCTCCCAAAGTGTTGGGATTACAGGCGTGAGCCACCATGCCTGGCCTGAAATTAGTTTTAATATATTTTATTTAATCCAGACTATCCAAAATGTTATCCTTTTTATATGTAATCTATTACAAATTATTAATTATATATTACAGATTATATATATATATATTTATACTGAGTCTTCTAAATCTAGTGTGTGGGTTACATGTACAACACTTTTCAGTTTGGGCTTGCTACACTGCAAATGCTCAATAGCCATACAAGGCTGGTGGCCACTGTATTGGATACTGTCAGCTCAGAACTCCCCAACTGTTGACCAATATTTTGGTCTCCTCAACCCTTGGAGTAGCTGTAATGGGCCTGAAGCCCATAGTGTATTTGTATAGCATATGTGGTAAATAGAGGAGACTGGTTATGCTTCAGATGATTGAAGCAAAATAAGGCCACTTATGCTACCCAAGATGTAATGGTAGGAACTCCTTATCTTGCCTGACTACCCAAAGTCTCATCTTTTTTGGTTTCCCTCATCAAAGTTTCCTGGGAATGTTGAGGGAATGCTTCCATATTCCCCTGAATCCATCCTAATTATCCCTGTGCTCACGGACAGCTTTTGACTGCCCTACTCTTTTGAAAATCACCTTGGGCCACCTTGCCAACCTGCTCACAGTTTGCTGTCACTCTCTTAAAATTTTTCTCTCCAAGAGTAGCCCAACGTTGCCCCTGAATTTCCCACTGCAGAGTTTATATTCTTGTTAACTTTACTGAAGACTTAGAGAGCCACAGAAGGGAATTTGTGCACAGACCTCAAGACCGGATGCTAGATATGGGTGCTCTCAGAGTCCTCAGATACAGGCCCCTTAATATCTTTCTTGTGGGCACCTCTCTGCTGAGCTTTTGGCTGGCTTCACCTTGATAGGGTTCAGCTTCTCCTCCTTGCTTTAAACTGGTTGGGGCTGACTCACCTCTTCCACAAGGAGTATATCCTAATTGATGTCTTTCCTATCTGCACACTCCCAGGTCCAGGAAAGAAGGTATTTTACTAAAAGAATCCTCATGTGCAGAGATAACATTTCCAGACACAAGAAAATGTTTTCCTTCATAACCTAGCTCAAGATTTTGCGATTTCAGCAGGAAAGAAAGAATCTGAGGCTCTACTTCGAGAGAAACAATCTGCTTGTCCTTTAAAATGAGAGCCTATTTAGCAATTTCGGGAGATAAGTACAGTTTCAGCTAAAACTCCTCTTTACATAATGTATTTCTGTGTACATCATTTTATAAACCCGTTAAGGAACAGTAAGTTTTGTAGTTAAATTCTAGGATATAAATTAGATATTAAAATATAACTAATGCTTTTTCTCTGATATTTCTTAAAACGGGTTTTAGTATTGTTTATCAAGATTAAAAATCAGTTTCACTTTGAATTCTCTTTCATGTAAAATTCTTGAAATAAGAATGGGTGAGCCACTTTGGGGTCTAGTTCAGGCTGCCTCACAGCGGCTGGCTATATTTCATTTAGACATCCATCTATCACACTTTTAATGGTGTTCAATAATATGCTTAAGCAGCATAGGTGCTGAACAAACTCATGGATGCTGAGAAATTTCCAAAGTAATGTATAATCATATCCACTACTTTAAATAAATACACAGTTTACTTTATAAAATGTTGTGAGTTTTGTACTCAAAACTAATGATTAACTTTAAAATGATTTTCTTTGGTAGCAATCTAATATTTGTATTGTTTAGCTAGTACTATAAAATGGTGAGTATTATTTTCATGTACTAGCATTATTTTATTTGTATTACACTTACATACATTTTTAACTGAGACATTATTTTAGGTTAATTACCAATGTAATTTAGCAGACAAAAATGATAAATGTATACAGACGATGAAGAGATTTTTCTAAAGCCGAAAAATCAGAAGCTTTTGTTTCTGTCTCTCTGGCTCTGGATCTACAATATATTTCCTATGAGATCAGAAGGCAGTCTCCTTTCGGAAAATAGTGACATTGCCTTGATAGAGTAAGCATTGATGTTAGTAAAAACTAGTTATTACAGACTGTGTTTCCTGCACTGACTTAAATTTATTTAGATAAACAAGTTTATTTGAATGAACAATATAGACAAATCTCTTCTGTCTACATTGCTAATGTTGTTTGTCCTCTTTTTCTCTTACTCTTTCTGGATTTCCTTATGGGATGGTAACACACCCAGCTAAACAATGAAAATCTGAAGTAGACCATGTTTCTTTATGTCTTTATACCTGTTATCCAAATTTGTTTGATTGATTACTTCTTATGGGTTGTTTTAATATTAGATAACAATAATAATAAAATGATAATTGCTTCATATATTTCATTTTACAAAGATTTTCCAGTTTAAGTCCCTGTGGAGTAATATCATTATTTTCATTTTATAGGTATGGAAACAGAATTCAAACAGTTGAATGATTTCCTAAATTTTTAGAGCTGGGACTCAAACTCAGGTTATCTGATTTCAAATTTTATTCATGTTAATTTCATTATACCACATTGCTTTAGTCTATTGACTTATTCATTAAACAATTGTTCAACACCTTCTAAGTATTCAGCATTTCAAGAATGGAATGTTGGTAGAGGCCAAGATAAACCAGTTCATTAAGATGTTTGATAGTAACTAATGTTTATTGACTACTTAAAATATGCTAGGAATTTTTCATCTATTTCCTTTAGCTATCACCATACACTATGGTAAAGATTGTTTCTGACTTACAGATGAGGCAAATGAGACTTGAAGAGCTTAAATACCTTGCCCAGGAGGCAAAATTTGAAACCCAATTGCCTGATTCCAGAGCCTTATGGTTGGAGGAAGCTCATGTATATATAGCTGTTTATTGAGTGCTATACTAGGTCCTGTTTATATAAGATGAAGAGATGAAGTCCCTGATTTGAAAGACTAAACCATCCTATTAAGGGTATAGATGAGTAAATAATGAGTGATACTATCAGTACCAAGGGGATAAGGTGTTTATTAGAACCACCACAGGTGAGCAGGCTCATGACCAATGCAAAGAAGTAATTGCAGAAGTATCTCCAGCTATTTTCATTTTCTATTATTTATTTGTAAACTTCTAAATATGTATTTATTGCAAACTTCTAAATTTTTTTTTGTCTTACACAACAAAATGCTACAAGGATTAAAATAAAGAGAGTATTCAGTGAATCCTTTCTAATTGAATATATTATGTGGAAGAATTATTTCAAATAAACATGATTTGGTGGGTTGCTAATAGTAAATGCCTTGCTCTAAGATTCTTAAATTTAAGAGGCTATAAGATAATTTCTCATTTGAATAATTTATCTTTGAATAAAAATAAAATACATATATTTGCAAAAATATGTTGTCAAGAAAGCACCATCCAAAATATCATCATTTGGCCTTATGTTTCAGTTTGCTAAAGCTAAAGATCCTAGAAGAAAACATGTATGTGCCTTTCTATGGCTAGCACTAATGCTGTCAGTTTTAGATTTTTGTCTATTATAAAAGACACTGTAAAATAACAAATAGTTTTCTTTGTAACATACATACTCAATAGTTAATAGGCTGCATTTTGCATTTCGTGTTTAAGAAGATTCCCACCTGAAACTCCTCTTAAAAGTGAAGAAAGTAAAGCATCTCTTTGCACCATTATTATTAATCCTGCATTGGGCAAATGGGCTGCCTTCCATATTGTGCTTTTACTAACTGCTGAAGAGTATCTTACAGATAAGGAAGGTGGGTTTCTGATGAGTTTGCTGCCAGTTATGTCACTTAGCCTTAGAAACTCTCCTTGTTGTAAAAGTAATAGTAATAATAAAAACGTTGCAAACCTCTAACAGAAAGTGACATTCACAGCCCAGGGGCAGACAGAATTTAAAGATGGTCACTGTAGTTGTTAGCATCTACTGTAGGCTTTTTAGAGAAGTTGATAATGAGCTCAAAAGTACAAAAAGCTCAAAGATTTATTTTGGATGACTCAAGTACCCCTTTACTTAAAATTAGTGCTCTTGATTTCCAACGGCAGGGAATGAGGGCCCTTGTTGAATCCACTTCCAGACTCTTTTCCAGTTTTGAAAATCCATATTCTCTTATGGGTATAGAAAACCTACACAAAGGCATTGACCCTGATTACCCAGATGATGGCTAAATCTTTGCAGATGGCTCCTAATGAGTCTACATGTAAAATCTTTATATTGGGTCCAGAAAGAGCATATATAAAGGATGGATGGAGAGGATGTGCTGGCATTGGTTCATTAAAAAAAAACAAACAAACATAAAAGATACATTTTTTTTTTAACTCACCATGTGTTCAATATGACTTCTCATTTTCTGGTAACTCTCCTCCCGATACTGCTTTACTTTGGGCTAATTCAAGAGAGACACTATTTCATAAATAAGAAGGTGAAAGTTCAGGTGGTCAGAGTTCTTGGAGGATTGTGCTTCGTTTAATTCTCAGAACAATCCATGAAGTAAGTATAATTTTTATTTGTGTTTTACAAATGAGATGATTGGGATCCAGAGAAGTTAGGTAATTTGAAACATATCACATAAGTCACATACCTAGTAAATGGATGATCTGGAATTAAATATATGTCAATGTATAATAAGAGAACATGGTAAAAAAAAATGCAAATGTTCAAGAAGAAAATAAAATTAAATAAAGTTTCTACTTTCAATGTTTTTTTTTCTTTGCAGTCCCCCTTACTAGAGGTAACCAAACTGGTAGAGTTAAAAATGAACTCTTATTGTTTTTCGTCTTTCTAGGGATGACTACTAGAACTCCAAATAGTATGGCCTTATTTCTTGACCTATGATTGTAAATAGTTTTAATAATGCTCTGCTCTAAGAAGTAAGGAATTTAGTGCATTATTTCCTTTCCTCATCTTTTTTCCCCTTTGAATCCCAGGTTTCATTGATTACATTTTTTAGTTATTTTTTTTTATTTCTACTTTAAATAATGTACTCAAATCTCATTCTTGTTTTTTCAAATGTTCACTGTATCTTTTGATTTCCCACTCTCAGAATAATCAGTTAACACCTTTTTACATCTCTCCTCTTCTCCTCTCCATTTCAGGCATCTGCTAGCTAAGATGTTATTTTTCATTGTTGAGATTTTTAACAATTGCATTCTAATCTGACACTGTAGGTAAGTCTTCTGTGCTTTGTAGGTTGATTCTAAAATTAAAAAGTAATTAAAAAGATTTATAATGCAGTAATTATGTGTATATTTTTTCTGAAGAACCAACTAATATAATTTGAATCACAGATAAGTAAATAATAACTCCATATCACTGAACACGTATCAGAGATGGATTTTTAAAAATTTTATACTCAAAATCATTTCTCATTTTAATTTACTTGTTTGAATTTTAAATTTTTTTGAGCTTTTCCCCTGAAATTTTCAATTATCTCTCTTTATTATTGTTGATATAAGAAACATTTTTATATAAACCCTTCTTTATATATTTTAAAAGTTTATAAATCATTGAGAAGTTTAAGCTTCTTAATAATGCTATTTGTCCTGAAGTTCTAGAAATTTTGACTTCTCAGAGTTCTAACTGTCCATTCTATTTTGGTCTGACTCATTTCTGGACCTGCCATAGAAATCTCAGGATTTATTTTCATCATGCTCCTGGATTAAGTCCTCTATGTCTTGAATCACATTTCTTTTTTTAGTGGATATCATCTTGGGAACATTTTGTGCATTTCTGGAGAATATCCTCAAAAGATTTTTATTTTTTTCAGAAAGATTGCACAGAAAGTTAGGTTTCTGAGGCCTTGTATATTAGAAAATTATTTATTTAGCCTCTGTCTTGAGGTTGCTTTGCAGTGGGCAGGATCAATTCTCCACCCAAAATTGGTTTAAGTATTGAGACTGATGACACCATACATTCCCCAAGTTGGTGTAAAAATGTTTATTGCTCACATAATGGGGCTTTCTGAGGATAGCAGGGCAGGTACCCAAGCCAATCAGAAATGACTTGAGTGAAGGAAGGAACAAGTGACTCTGACTTTATTGTGGTTAGCGGGTAAAGCCAGGGTGAGAATTTGAAATTCCTGATAGTGCCTAGGGAGGAAGTGCAGGGTCCTTCTTATCAGTTTGCCTAGATGTGGGGCAAGAGGGGAAGATAGAGGAGTGGAGATTGAAAACTTTCAGTGTTGAAATATGAAGAATGGAGTCAGATTCTTTATTATACCATTTATTATACCCTCAAATGATAGTTGGGTTGAATGCACAACTTTACATTGAAAATCATTTGCCTATAGAACTTTAAATACATTGCTAATACATTTTTCTAATATCATCTTCTATTGATGATGAAAAGTCTGATGAAAATTTCTTTGAAGATAAAAATTCTTGTATTTTCTTCTTGGAAGCTTATTAGATCTATTCAGTATTCTTACATTCTGAAACTTCCTTATAATGTGCCATACTATAGACATTTTTTCCACTAATTTTGTTTAACATTTAGTATTTCCTTTCAGTTTCATGTGTATGCTTTACTTCAGTTCAGAGGTAGAAAAAAGCTCTCTCAAATTTTTTGGTTCTATTCTTCCATTTGTTCTTTTCTCTCTAAAGATATTATTGGACCAAATTTTATGCCCCTCAGTTTATCTGCCATGTATCTAAACTTTCCTCTCATATTTTATGCTTCTGCTTTTTGTTTTATAATGAGAGAAAATGATTTTACTCTTTTAGTCTTCCCTTTGTATTTTTTTATTTGCCAATCTTATGTTTCAAATTCTCTGGCTGTTCCTTTTTCATAGCAAACTGTTCTTGTTTTATGGATGAATTATCTTATGAATCTCTTTGCGGATATTGTAACAATTCTAAGTGTGTTTGACCATGAGTAGTAGAAAATCCAATTATAGTAGCTTCAAAAACAAAAGAGTGTATTTGTCTCTTGCAGCAGGAATCTGAGGATAGGCAGATTGGAGTTGTTCTAGTGAAGACAGTCTCTCCATTTTGAAGATCTGTCATCTTTAGCATGTGGGCCTCTTTCCTCACACTTACCCCTGCATGGTCACATGAAAGTTACTGAGCTTTTAGACATTACATCAGGTTCCAAACGACAAGAAGAGATAAAAGCCAAAGACTGAATTTAATCTATATCTTTTTTTTTTTTTTTTAAGATGGAGTCTCGCTCTGTCGCCAGGCTGGAGTGCAGTGGCACGATCTTGGCTCAGTGCAACCTTCACCTCCCGGGTTCAAGCAATTCCTCTGCCTCAGCCTCCCGAGTAGCTAGGACTACAGGCCTGGGCCACCATGCCCAGCTAATTTTTTTGTATTTTAGTAGAGACGGGGTTTCGCCATGTTGGCCAGGATCGTCTCAATCTGCTGACCTGGTGATCCGCTGCCTCAGCCTTTCAAAGTGCTGGGATTATAGGCGTGAGCCACCGCTCCCAGCCCTATTCTGTATCTCTTCTGTATCTAAAGATACCCACAGATTTTTAAATACTTTCCTGAAAGTCCTACACAGTCACTGATGCTTACATATCACTGTTCAGAATTAAGTCACATGGCTACACTAGATTAATCATTGGGAGGTATTTCAAGAGGAGTTGCGAGTGGAATTGAGTCAGTTAACTAAGTGTCCACCAAAGATACTAACTGAAGTTTTAATAGATGTCCACTTCTTTCTTTATTTTCTCTTTTATTGTTCTGTTTCTTAAATAGCTGATCGTACTTGGCATTACTTGTATCTCAAGAACTAGATAGATAAATTTATGACTGTCCTTTTTCGTTTCAAATTATTTTTCTCTTTTTGGGTATTTACCACTTATGGTAAAGATAAGATTCCTCAAGTTTTATTATTTGTGTTTTCAAGCATTTCTCATTTTGAAAACTTTGCTATATTACTTATTCTCTTACATGGTGGGATTATGATAGTCACAAAATGCTGTCACATATGAGAAAAATTCCAGGTTTTACCTGATTACCAAAGGTAGCTTTTTCTTCAATTAGATGTGTAACTGTTTAGTCCTCCACTTACTTTTATACTATATACATTTTCACTTTTCACTGTGGGTATGTGATCTTGTTCTTATTTAATCCTGGATCTTTGCCAGAAAACTTGAACTGAGCTAGAATAGCTCATTTTCCAAGGTTGGCAAAAACATTTAGCTCATATTTGTTTTCATTCTTTTTCTTTTTTTCATGGGCTTCTGAAAAGATTTTGCTTTGGGATTTTGAGTGGAGGAAAAGTGAAAAGATAGAAATAAAAAGATTCTATAGGATTGGGCCTATAGAAAAAGAAAGGTAAAATGTTCTTTTTGAAAGTTTCCCTTCCTTGAATTAGTATCATTTTACAAGTGTGGTTACATATTTTGTTTTTATTAGCGCTGAGCTTTACTAGTTTATAAAATCTTAATAAATAAATTTTTTAAAAGTGTATTAGGAAGGTACTAATTAACCCTATACTGACATAACAAAGCCGAGAATGGGATGTAATGGAAGGTGGAGTGTGGGGAGGAGAGAAGACGGAAAGTGTAAGAGGAGCACCTCTGGCTTTCTTGTTTGGGCCTTTGCCAGAAGGTAGGAAGAGAAAAACATATATTAATATATCTTGATCATCTGTTAACTTTTTGGAAGCTCCGCAGATATGTATCCCTAAGATAAGATTTGAATGAACATTTAGACTTTGAAGTGTTTTAGTGGTAAAATCCACGACGCTTTGCAGAGCAAGTCTAAGAATTCACCCAGAAATGGCATCTGTATAGTCCAGATTGATTAAGATGGTTTGGATTTCATATGTATTTTTTATTTTCAACATACATTTTGTTAAATATAACTGCATTTAAAGTATATAGTTTCACAAAATATATTACATATAAATATTTATAAAAATATTCTGTCATATTAAACGTACACAGAGACTAGGTGGCTACTGGAAGAGAAAAAATAGGTGAAATTACATTCCTAAGATTATTCACTTAACAGCAGAGGCAGGACTAAGTAAGGAAAAGGATTAATGTTTGAGCCACTGCATTGTGTTAGATGCACAGTAGGCTATTTATATAAATCATTGTTTTTTATCTTATAACTTTCAAAGAAAGTGTTATCTCTATTTTAAATATAAGGAATCTGAGAGCATAAATACCACTGACTCTTGAACAATGCAGAAGTTAGGGGTACTGACCTCCCTACAATTGAAAATCTACATATAACCTTTAACTCTCCCCAAACCTAACTACTGCTAGTCTACTGTTGACTGGAAGCCTTACCGATAACATAAACAGTCACAAACCGATAACATAAACTAGCACATATTTTATATGTTCTAAGTATTATATGCCGTATTCTTACAATGAAGTAGCTAGAGAAAAGAAAAAATATTATTAAGAATATCAGAAGGAAGATAAAATATATTTAGTATTCATTAAGTGGAAGTGGATTATCCTAAAGGTCTTCATCCTCATTGTTTTCATGTTGAGTAGGCTGAGGAAAAGGAGGAAGAGGAGGGGTTGGTTTTGCTGTCTCAGGGGTGTCAGAGGAGGAAGAGGTGGAGGACGTGAAAGTGGAGACAGGAGAGTCAGGACAGTCTATGTAACTTTTACTGAACTCGATCCCTGCAGTTCAAACCAGTGTTGTTCAAGGGTCACACTGTTCAAAAATTCTCAGAGTTAGTTCAAGGGGTATATGAATTGGCTATGGTTGCTGTGACAAAATACCATAGGCTGGGTGGCTTAAACAACAGAAATCTATTTTCTCACAGTTCTGGAGGCTTGAAATCAAAGACCAAGGTGTCAGCAGGGTTACATTCTTCTGAAGCCTCTCTTCTTGACTTGTAAATACTGTCTTTTTCTGGTACCTTTTTGCTGTGTCCTCAAGTGGTCTTTCCTCTTTGTGAGCACACTCACTGTGTCTCTCTGTGTCCAGATTTCTTCTTCTTATAGGAATTGAATTAGGGCATATGCCCGACAACCTCATTTTGACTTAATCACCTCTTTGAAGACCCTGTCTCTAAGGCAGTACCATTCTGAGGTAATAGGGGTTAGGACTTCAACATATGAATTCGGGGCGGGGGGGCATATTTAGTTTATAAGAAGAGGGATAGTTGTATTTAAGAATACTGAAATGGACATCAGCCTTATGAAGAAAAGTTATAACTTTTTTCTCTTCTGATTATTTGGTGTCCTGAAATATAGAGGGAACACGTGGCTGGAGGGACTTGATCTCCAACCATTCATGCAGCATAAGGTTAGCCCAAATACAGAAATGGGCCCAACTGGCGTGGGTAGAGAGAATGCCAAACTCAAATGCCTTATGCTAGAATATTCAGTGTAGGAGGAATCTAGAAATTACTTAGTCTAAGCTCTTCATTTTACAAATGGAAAAACAAAAGTCCAATTATGAAATGACTTGTAGAATATTACAAAATTAGTGAGTGTAACAGGATGAACATTTTTATAACTTGCTATATGCTATTCATTGAGTGTATATATATATATATGTATATACATATTCAATGAATATATATACACACATACATAAATATAATTTTTTAAATGAAATTTTAAGGTAGTCATTTTTATCTCCATTTTACTGAAAAAAGAAATCCTGAGGATGAGATCTAATTCTGAGTTTTTATATGGATTCACTTTTCTTCTTCTTTTTACTTTATTTGACACAAGGAAGAGTTCACAAAATCTCCAGATGGAAGAGAATCTAAAGGAACCCTGACTGTCACATGTGATACATGCTAGTAGGTGCAAAAGACAGTATCTCCTTGTCACTCATTTTCATATCGATTATATAGCCATGAAAATCACAATTAGATGTGACTGAAGACCTAGCTAACTTGCTTCATTTTGTTTCCTTTGGTTGCTTTGTGACTAGAAAGGCTGATGCTTTAAAGTTCTTGCCCTTTATGAGGTGGTTTAAATAGCATGTCATTGATGAAACAAGTGAAATTTGTCACATCTAATTTCATTTTTTCAGAGAGTTGCATCAACAGTTTATGGATACCAACTTCATTTTTAATGAGGAAAAAACTTGCTTTGTTGCCTTTGAAACATGCAAACCTCTGTTCATGTCCCAGCCCTTTCTCTTGAGATTGGGCCTATAGGTGGCAGCAACTGTTAGCTATTGAGCTTGGGTGACATGTGCCATAAGTTCTCTTGAAATACTTTAAATAGTTTAAATATTCTTGGATACTTGAAAATGAAATTTTCTCTAGATAAGAAAGTGAAAGGTCAAACTTGAATCGTGACTGTTGAAGGATTCATACACTACAGTCAACATGATACAGATTAAAAATGGTGTAGGGGCTTGAACATTCTATATTTTAAAAGTTTGCAATGTGATGATGGTTGGGTTCAATCTTTAAGATTTGTGACTGCTGTGGTCAGATTGGTTATCCTTTGCTCTCCATTATTTTGTGTAAAATGGGCTTTTGAACTTAGAGTAATCTAGAATAAATTAGTTCCTCTGAGCTTAACATTCAATAAAAGTTGAGATTTTGATTCATGTACCATCTGTTTTACACAATGAATGTGTCATAGAAATGTTTAGTACAATTTAAGTTTTTGCAAATCAAACAATGCTTACTTGCATAAAGCAGTTTATACTTTAAGGGGAACTTGCAGGGAAAATTTGACTCCAGTTTGAATTATTTCATAGGAACTTTTGTGAGAATTTGAAATTTTGTTAACCTGTTTTCCTAGATGAGGGACACCTGTCTTTAATAATGCCTTCCAACAGTCTGCTAGATTGGGAGAGAACTGAAACAATATGGACTTTAGCGGGCTGTCTATAGGTGACTGCTAAACTCCACTTTGGCATGACTAATTTAATCACACCAATTATCTTCATGGTTTATATTACTTGTGGCTCAGTCCACTGAGGAGACAGTGGATTGCATCAGCCCCATTTCAGTCAACTGGACCCAGCCTTTGTGTTTCCTTATTCTGAAGATTACTTAAAATGCTGCTTCTCTATTCACTAGACTTTTATAAACCTCCTAAAATACCATACATGATAGAAGACAAGCTGCTTTTAATATTGACCTTTGGCCATTCCTCAAAAACAACTGATTTGATTTAATTTCCTAAGGGAATTTTTATGTGCACTATTTAGTTGGGCTACTTCTACTGTGTGAAGAAAACGTCATTTCCCTTTATTACATTGACCCAATTTGAAAAAGAAAAAAAAATGGCATCACATTTGGAACTAAAGTTTTAGCGCATGCCAACAGCAAGACTCACTGAATCAAAACAGATGGCTAAAAAATAGTTTGGAATAGATGTATCTATCCTATAGATGCCTGTTAAAGAATTTTGGAAAAAATGAGGTATGGATTTTTCATGCTATAACCTTGGCAATAATTTATAAATTTTGATTTTTTAAATCTATTTTGATATTGAAATAGTATGGCTAAAATTAAAATTGAGTGTGAACAACTGAACATCTTTTGTACTGGGATTTATCGAAGATTAAAATCAAAGGGTTGATTTCCCCCTTTGGGACTAGTCTGCGGTTGATCTTTTAGGTATTTGTTGTTGATTTATTTGGATTTATTTTTTGAGTGTGCTGTGTGGATGGATGAGAGCATAGAACAGATCCATAGACATTGACCTACAAAAGCAAATGTTACATATAATCAAATCAGCTACAATCTGTATTACTAGGCAAAAGATATTAGAACCCCACGAGAATGTGCTGAAGAACAAAATATCACATAACTTTTAGGGGAATGCAGAGGAAAGAGCCTAACACAAGGCAAAGGTGAAGAAATAAAAGAAAGTGCTTCAAACAGATGGGCCTTTTCTACAGAGAACTTCCTTGTTGTCCTTCCACTTGAAAATACACTATACTGTATTTAATCCTTTAATCCTTATCTTTAAAGATAAGGATTTGTCCCAATGATTATTTTATTATTGCTCTAAACTTGTATAAAATGTAACAAGTCACACCTTACATTTTTAAAGGAGACTACCTTTCTACTTTTTAAAATCCAGATTGTATCGTCATTAGGTAATACTTTGTCTATTTCCATACACCAAACAATATTTAGCAGGAATAGTGCTTACTAAACAATTAAATTCCAGATGCATCCTCTCCTTGGTAATAGCCCCTCGTCTATCCACGGACTTGGTCTTCATTATTACTTTCTTGTACTCAGTGCATCTTCTTGATACAGTTCTCTTTTGCCTTGAGTGGGGTGAACTGCAACCATGTGGCCCTAAAGGAAATGTCCCAGGGGGTTCCCGAAAATAAATTTTTCTTTTTAGACAATGCTGTGACTTTGGATGAAAAAACTATAGAGTGTCTCCAAGATCAGTCATCTCTCCCCAAAATAATTCCTTCTCTGTGATATCTTCTGAATTCCATATTTTAAAATTCCTCCCTTGTCCACCCAAACACACACACACACACACACACACCACAAACACCATCAAATTAAGCTCTGCACTACATCACATGTCTCTTATGTCTCTTTTCTCCTCAGATTAATCATAAGACTTTAGCATTTTACCTTACATATGCCTTGTTAGAGAAAAATTGCCAATCTTTTCAGTCTCAACATGGTTGTATTTATTATAGAGCAAAATGATAATAATCTCTAAGATATAAGCTTTATGACGGCAGGATTATTAACTATTTTGCTCTTTGCAGTTTGCAGTTTTGCCAACATTGTAACAGAGCTTGGTATATAATAGTTTCTCAATAAGTACTTGTTGAATGAATGAATCACTAAGAAAATTAGTGGAACAAATTTAATGGTTTTGCTGGGATACAATCTCTAACTTTCCTCCAATTTAGAATTAAGCTCCAATTTCACACAAACACTCTGGTACTCTAATTTCTCATTAAGCACCTTAATTTACCAGAGACTTATTCTATTCCTATTATCTTGCCAGTGCTTTCGTACCATGACTAGAATAACAGCCATTTTCTCTTCTCTTCAATACATAAAAAGCCTACCTTTACCCCAAGAATGAATGCTTTCGAATTTTTCTCACTCTTGAGTGCTCTAAGGCATTGCAAGGCTTTGCTGTCCACTTGAACAGTTGATAATAGTCCTTTGATGTAGAGCTTTGAACAAGAGATAAGAAATAGTAATCTAACCATAGCTTATGCTGATAGTCAACAGGACCATCTTGCTATTCATGCCACTAAAGATTATTTTCTACCTTGCTGTCCAATTAACATAAAAACTCACTCAAAATTATGTAGAGGCCATAAACTATACCTTCTAATTGTTCACTTCTCTCTCTCCCTCTCCTACCTTCTAGTACCCTCTATTTTTTCTGAGTCTTATCTGCATGATAAGACATAGGATGTAAACAAGAGTGGCATTCTATGTCAACTCTCCTTTTCATGGACAGTATCGCCTGAAATGAAGTAGAGTCAGAGTGTAAATATATGTACCTTTCTGAGTAAACAGTTTCAAAAAAGAATCCACAACAGAAGTGTTATTTTTAAAAACTGTTGATCACAAATAGTGGGGAATTTTTTACTGAGTTGGAAGGAGATTTGACAAAAAGTCACAGTTGATGGTACTAAGTTTTTGGTGCTGAGACAGGAATTATGCTACCTCCTCATTCAAGCTAGATTTGGGAGGTGACAGACCCAGTGCAAGTCTACTTTTGCATTCTTATGCTTTGAAGAATCTTGAGATAAACTCTCAGAAATGGGCTAACTAGCCACAGGAAAGTTTGTTATCTTTAAAAGACTTAAACATCCCACCTTCATCCTTCCTTCATTTGGTCTTCACCTTGTCCAAGAGAAAACCGGTCAAAGGGCTCATTTAGAAACATTTTCATTCTGTTGAGACTGATTCAAACATTTTCCCAAAACTTTCTTCTAGACCAATCTGGTTTTCCTGCCAAGAAATTCACTCTCACTGCTCTGCTTCTTGGGATTTGGGCATTAGCTATTGATTTCTTCCTGTGGTTTTTTCTGTTTTTGTCTCCATGTTCAGCTTACTTTCCTTAATAAATCTAAGTTATCTCACTCTTTGAAACTTCTTGGTCCACATGGCTCAAAAGCAGAGCCAGAGGAAAAGGCAATCCATGTCTCATTACTGTGGCAGAGGTTTGGACACTCCCAGTGGGCTCTCTGTTCCTCCTCCTCCCGCTGGCTATTGCAACAGGTTCCTGGAGTCAGACAGTGCATTATCATGCGGATTACACTGATCAGCTCTAAGTCAGTTAGGTAACAGGAGCTCTTTCAATGGTGTCCTAGGATTTTGTCAGGTTGACTGTTCAAACACTGGTTTTTGGGATCCCCTCCAGCATTCCTTAATGTAATCCAGGCATGTTATTGCAGGTTCTATTTGAGAAGGGGCTACTTACTTGTCACTTAGAATATTTTCAGTTTTAAGTCAAAACCTTTTCAGAAAAAAAAAAAAGGCAAAAGATATGAGAGCCCATGTAGGAAAGGCAGAAAAGAACAAAATGCAGAAAAGTCTATCAAATGCCAAACTTACATTAAGTGCACGTGTGCTCCGGTGAATGAGCTTTCTGTTTTGTTTTACATAGAAACTGTGATGATTTTGCACTGTTTTGGTAACTACTGAGTAACTACTAAGTCACTACTAAGATCCAGTGAATTCAAAGGCAGAGGAACACAGGCAAGAGTGCAGGTCTGAGCTGCTTAGAAGGCTCATAGATGTGTGTCTGTGTTTGATCCTTAGTGGGAGGAAGTGCTATAGGCTCCTGGTGGATGCCCATTTTTATCATATTATGCTGTTGGATACTATTAAGAAGATAGGCACATTTCTGGGTGCCAGGGAAGAGACAGTGGTTCCAGATGCTGCTGTCACCTTCTCCCTGCTGGAAAGACAAGACTCAGCAGCTCCTTGGAGATGTTCAGAACTTGGGGTGAAGGCGTAAAGAGATGAAGTTTTCAAAGACCAACCATTTGCCAATGCCCTTTAAGTAGATATGAGTTGTCATATTTTGGCAGAATTTTTCTGGACAGAACCCGTTTAGATCTCTACTGTGATGCAGCAGGCTGTTCCCAAACTTGCATAGAGAAGTGAAGTGGCTAGGTACAGAGCAAGGGGAGAGAAGACACTGTCTATAGATTCCAACCAAGGACCTTTTCCAGACCTTACTCTCCCTTTTTAATTTCTTATCCATTGTAATCTCATCCTGGGGTGCTATAAAGATATATATCCCTGGGGTACTACTTAAATTATGGGATATAAATATAACATACCCCATAGTCACCTCCATTAAATCTAATGGAAATTCAGGCTCCACGGAAATCAACTATGGCACTTTTCTTGAGTATTTCTGGATTATTTAGCAATAAGATATATCTTTCTTAACCCCAGCCCCATATATATATATTATATATATATTATATAATAATTATATATATTATATATATAATATAATAATAATAAGAAAGATATATCTTATTGCTAAATAATCCAGAAATACTCAAGAA